>NW_021703768.1:42691438-42775908 GCF_005190385.1 Monodon monoceros
CACACACACACACACACACACACACACACACACACACACACACACACGACATTGGATTCAAAGGACTAAAGTTAGCTGTCTTCCTCAAAATGAACAGTAGGTGTCTCCCTTACCCTGAAACATCCACTGCTACAATTACCTCAGAAGCTTTGGTGATTAAAGCAGCTGTAAGACACAGGGATCTTAGATGGGCAAACTACCCAGAGCACCATAAGACAGAAGGAGAAAGGAAAACCACATTGGAGGGACTCCATGATTCTTCTCCAACCGTGTGTCTGACAGGGTCTTGGTGCTCCAGCCAGGTGTCAGGCCTGAGCCTCTGACGGGGGAGAGCCAAGTTCAGGACATTGGACCACCAGGGACCTCCCAACCCCACGTAATATCAATCAGCAAGAGCACTCCCAGAGATCTCCATTTCAATGCTAAGACCCAGCTCCACACAACGATCAGCAAGCTACAGTGCTGGACACCCTATGCCAAACAACTAGCAAGAAAGGAACACAACCCCACCCATTAGCACAGAGGCTGCCTGAAATCATAATAAGTTCACAGACACCCCAGAACACACCACCAGACGCAGTCCTGCCCACCAGAAAGACAAGATCCAGCCTCACCCACCAGGACACAGGCACCAGTCCCCTCCACCAGGAAGCCGACACAACCCACTGAACCAACCTTACCCACTGGGGGCGGACACCAAAAACAATGGGTAGCTGCAGGTTCGTAGCCTGGGGGCTGCAGGCTTTGAACCTGCAGCCTGTGAAAAGGAGACCCCAAACACAGTAAGTTAAGCATAATTAGAAGACAGAGAAATACGCAGCAGATGAAGGAGCAAGGTAAAAACCCACCAGACCAATAAATGAAGAGGAAATAGGCAGTCTGCCTGAAAAAGAATTCAGAGGAATGATAGTAAAGATGATCCAAAATCTTGGAAACAGGATGGAGAAAATACAAGAAAGGTTTAACAGGGACCTAGAAGAACTAAAATGCAAACAAACAATGATGAACAACACAATAAATGAAATTAAAAATTCTCTAGAAGGAATCAATAGCAGAATAACTGAGGCAGAAGAAATAGATAAGTGACCTGGAAGATAAAATAGTGGAAATAACTACCACACAGCAGAATAAAGAAAAAAGAATGAAAAGAATTGAGGACAGTCTCAGAGACCTCTGGGACAACATTAAATGCACCAACATTCGAATTTTAGGGGTCCCAGAAGAAGAAGAGAAAAAGAAACGGGCTGAGAAAATATTTGAAGAGATTATAGTTGAAAACTTCCCTAATATGGGAAAGGAAATAGTCAATCAAGTCCAGGAAGTGCAGAGAGTCCCATACAGAATAAATCCAAGGAGAAACATGCCAAGACACATATTAATCAAACTATCAAAAATTAAATACAAAGAAAAAAAGCAGCAAGGAAAAGCAACAAATAACATACAATGGAATCCCCATAAGGTTAACAGCTGATCTTTCAGCAGAAACTCTGCTAGCCAGAAGGGAGTGGCAGGACATATTTAAAGTGATGAAAGGGAGAAACCTACAACCAAGATTACTCTACCCAGCAAGTATCTCATTCAGATACGACAGAGAAATTAAAACTTTTACAGACAAGCAAAAGCTAAGAGAATTCAGCACCACCAAACCAGCTCGACAACAAATGCTAAAGGAACTTCTCTAGGCAGGAAAAAAAAGAGAAGGAAAAGACCTACAATATTGAACCCAAAACAATTAAGAAATTGGGAATAGGAATACACATATCGATAATTACCTTAAGTGTATATGGACTAAATGCTCCCACCAAAAGACACAGATTGGCTGAATGGATACAAAAACAAGACCCATATATATGCTGTCTACGAGAAACCCGCTTCAGACCTAGAGACACATACAGACTGAAAGTAAGGGGATGGAAAAAGATATTCCATGCAAATGGAAACCAAAAGAAAGCTGGAGTAGCAATTCTCATATGAGATAAAATAGACTTTAAAATAAAGACTATTAAAAGAGACAAAGAAGGACACTACATAATGATCAAGGGATCGATCCAAGAAGAAGATATAACAATTGTAAATATTTATGCACCCAACATAGGAGCACCTCAATACATACGGCAAATACTAACAGCCATAAAAGGGGAAATCGACAGTAACACATTCATAGTAGGGGACTTTAACATGCCACTTTCACCCATGGACAGATCATCCAAAATGAAAATAAATAAGGAAACACAAGCTTTAAATGATACATTAAACAAGATGGACTTAATTGATATTTATAGGACATTCCATCCAAAAATAACAGAATACACATTTTTCTCAAGTGCTCATGGAACATTCTCCAGGATGGATCATATCTTGGGTCACAAATCAAGCCTTGGTAAATTTAAGAAAATTGAAACTGTATCAAGTATCTTTTCCGACCACAACGCTATGAGACTAGATAGCAATTTCAGGAAAAGATCTGTAAAAAATACAAACACAGGGAGGCTAAACAATACACTACTAAATAACCAAGAGATCACTGAAGAAATCATAGAGGAAATCAAAAAATACCTAGAAACAAATGACAATGAAAACACAATGAACCAAAACCTATGGGATGCAGCAAAAGCAGTTCTAAGAGGGAAGCTTATAGCAACACAATCCTACCTCAAGAAACAAGAAACATCTCAAATAAACAACCTAACCTTACACCTAAAGCAATTAAAGAAAGAAGAACAAAAAAACCCCAAAGTTAGCAGAAGGAAAGGAATCATGAAGATCCGATCAGAAATAAATTAAAAAGAAATGAAGGAAACAATAGCAAAGATCAATAAAATAGAAGCTTGTCCTTTGAGAAGATAAACAAAACTGATAAACCATTAGCCAGACTCATCAAGAATAAAAGGGAGAACACTCAAATCAACAAAATTAGAAATGAAAAAGGAGCAGTAACAACTGACACTGCAGAAAAACAAAGGATCATGAGAGATTACTACAAGCAACTATATGCCAGTAAAATGGACAACCTGGAAGAAATGGACAAATTCTTAGAAATGCACAACCTTCCGAGACTGAATCAGGAAGAAATACAAAATATGAACAGACCAATCACAAATATTGAAATTGAAACTGTGATTTAAAATCTTCCAACAAACAAAAACCCAGCACCAGATGGCTTCACAGGCGAATTCTAGCAAACATTTAGAGAAGAGATAACACCTATCCTTCTCAAACTCTTCCAAAATATAGCAGAGGGAGGAACACTTCGCAACTCATTCTACGAGGCCACCATCACCCTGATACCAAAACTAGACAAAGATGTCTCAAAAAAATAAAACTACAGACCAATAGCACTGATGAACATAGATGTAAAAGTCCTCAACAAAACACTAGCAAACAGAATCCAGCAGCACATTAAAAGGATCATACACCATGATCAAGTGGGGTTTATCCCAGGAATTTGAGGATTCTTCAATATATACAAATCAATCAATGTGATACACCATATTAACAAATTGAAGGATAAAAACCATATGATAATCTCAATAGATGCAGAGAAAGCTTTTGACAAAATTCAACATCCATTTATGATAAAAACTCTCCAGAAAATAGGCATAGAGGGAACTTACCTCAACATAATAAAGGCCATATATGACAAACCCATAGCCAACATCATTCTCAATGGTGAAAAACTGAAACCATTTCCACTAAGATCAGGAACAAGACAAGGTTGCCCACTCTCACTACTATTATTCAACATTGTTTTGGAAGTTTAAGCCACAGCAATCAAAGACAAAAAAGAAATAAAAGGAATCCAAATTGGAAAAGAAGAAATAAAACTGTCACGGTTTCCAGATGACATGATACTATACATAAAAAATCCTATAGATTCTACCAGAAAACTGCTAGAGCTAATCAATGAATTTGGTACAGTAGCAGGTTACAAAATTAATGCACAGAAATCTCTTGCATTCCTATACACTTATGATGAAATATCTGAAAGAGAAATTAAGGAAACACTCCCATTTACCATTGCAACAAAAAGAATAAAACACCTAGGAATAAACCTACCTAAGGAGACAGAAGACCTGTATGCAGAAAACTATAAGACACTGATGAAAGAAATTAAAGATGATATGAACAGATAAGAGATATACCATGTTCTTGTATTGGAAGAATCAACATTGTGAAAATGACTCTACTACCCAAAGCAATCTACAGATTCAATGCAATCCCTATCAAACTACCAATGGCATTTTTCACAGAACTAGAACAGAAAAGTTCACAATTTGTATGGAAGCACAAAAGACCCCAAAAAGCCAAAGCAATCTTGAGAAAGAAAATGGAACTAGAGGAATCAGGCTCCCTGACTTCAGACTATACTACAAAGCTACAGTAACCAAGACAGTAAGGTACTGGCACAAAAACAGAAATATAGATCAAAGGAACAGGATAGAAAGCCCAGAGATAAACCCACACACATATGGTCACCTTATCTTTGATAAAGGAGGCAAGAATATACAATGAAGAAAAGACAACCTGTTTAATAAGTGGTGCTGGGAAAACTGGACAGCTACATGTGAAAGAATGAAATTAGAACACTCCCTAACACCATACACAGAAATAAACTCAAAGTGGATTAAAGACCTAAATGTAAGGTCAGACACTATAAAACTCTTGGAGGAAAACATAGACAGAACACTCTATGACATAAATCACAGCAGTATCGTTTTTGACCCATCTCCTAAAGAAATGGAAATAAAAAACAAAAATAAATAAATGGGACCTAATGAAACGTAAAACCTTTTGCACAGCAAAGGAAACCATAAACAAGATGAAAAGACAACCCTCAGAACTGGAGAAAATATTTGCAAATGAAGCAACTTACAAAGGATTAACCTCCAAAATTTACAAGCAGCTCATGCAGCTCAATATCAAAAAAACAAACAACCCAATCCAAAAATGGGCAGAAGACCTAAATAGACATTTCTCCATAGAAGATATACAGATTGCCAACAAACACATGAAAGGATGCTCAACATCACTAATCATTAGAGAAATGCAAATCAAAACTACAACGAGGTATCACCTCACACCAGGCAGAATGGCCATCATCAAAAAATCTACAAACAATAAATGCTGGAGAGGGTGTGGAGAAAAGGGAACCCTCTTGCACTGTTGGTGGGAATGTAAATTGATACAGCCACTATGGAGAACAGTATGGAGGTTCCTTAAAAAACTAAAATAAGAACTACCATACGACCCAGCAATCCCACTACTGGGCATATACCCTGAGAAAACCATAATTCAAAAAGAGTCATGTACCACAATGTTCATTGCAGCTCTATTTACAATAGCCAGGACATGGAAGCAACCTAAGTGTCCATCAACAGATGAATGGGTAAAGAAGATGTAGCACATATATACAATGGAATATTACTCAGTCATAAAAAGAAATGAAATTGAGTTATTTCTAGTGACGTGGATGGACCTAGAGTCTGTCATACAGAGTGAAGTAAGTCAGAAAGAGAAAACAAATACCGTATGCTAACACATATATATGGAATCTAAAAACAAAAAAAGAAAAAGTGGTTCTGAAGAACCTAGGGGCAGGACAGGAATAAAGACACAGACATAGAGAATGGACTTGAGGACATGGGAAGTGGGAAGTGTAAGCTGAGACGAAGTGAGAGAGTGGCATGGACATATATACACTACCAAATGTAAAACAGATAGCTAGTGGGAAGCAGCTGCATAGCACAGGGAGATCAGCTCAGTGATTTCTGACTACCTAGAGGGGTGGGATAGGGAGGGTGGGAGGGAGACGCAAGAGGAAGGGGATATGTGTATATGGATACGTATAGCTGATTAACTTTGTTATACAGCAGCAACTAACACAACAATGTAAAGCAATTATCCTGCAATAAAGATGTTAAAAAATAAATAAATAAAACAGCTGTTGTCCTCCCCAGTGTGTTGTCACTCAGCTACAACTAGGCCCAGGAATCAAGTTGCTCTATGGAAACTCTCCTATATGCCAAACTGTTGGGGAGTTACCCCAAGAAGCAGAAAGTCAGGCTACTCGCAGGCCCCCGGGCAGCTGTCCAGCCATTCACCACCAGAGGTTCTCCCTGCTCCCCTAAGCCCCAAGGTGCCCTCCACACTTCCTCATAGATTCCCACACTTTGTGGAAAATGGTGACAAAGAAATTGTAGATTGGTATGTATTTGTCGAAGATGACATTCTGCAAACAAATTTTTGCAAGTCATTCACCTAGTCTCTGAGGCAGTGCCAGGACTTCATGTCTAACTATCCTCTCACGAAAGAGACAGAAACTGTAGCTGCCAAGTAAATGAATGGATTAGAGCAGGGGCAATCCACAGGGCACTGAGAGAGTCAGGGCAAAGATCCAGATTCTCTGCAGCTTTCCACCCTTTGTAAACCCAGGCTGACTTGGGTTGACCAGCTCCCTCATTTTAAGGAGCTAGTTTCAGACATCACTGTTACACAGACATTGCTACTGCACAGGGATTAACGGAATGGGCTCTGGAGACAGCCTGGATTTGCACTGTAGGTGCACAGTCAGTGAGCTGTGTTACTTAGCCTCCCTACTCTCATCAGTTTCCCCACGTATGAAGTGGATAGTTGACAAAACCGCAAGAGATAATCACAGTGGCTGTCTTCTACTTGTATGTTAGTTATTATTAAAGAAGGTTAGTTCTTTCTTGTAGCTCAGCTATATGATAACTGCTGTTCCATCTTACTCTCTGAAAATGTTGCCACCAAATTAGAGATGAAGCTGGTCTTCCTTCTGGGGAGAGCGTCTGGCCTGAAGAGAGTCTGTGACTAAATCCTTGAGGAGTCACTGCAAAGTCTGGGGTGGATCTGCAGAGCCTGGAGCCTCTCCTTCCACCCATGTTCCTCATACGATTTGAGAAGAGTGGAAGACTGGGGGAGTCACCTTGCTCCAGGTCAGCTGGACAAGTCCTGCGAGTACATAGGCAGGAAATTTAGCTCGTACCTGAGTGGTCTTCTGAAGGACACAGGCTAGCAAAGGGGCCAAAAGCCCCTCTCATTTGGAGGTTTCAAAAACAGTAAGATCCTTTACAAAAGGGATATAGATGGCCAAAAGGCACAGTATTAGGAACAGAACCTTAGATGGGCAAGTGTCTTATCAGGTGTCTGATCCAACGACTCACCAAACTTTAAGGGCGTTGGTCAGTTTTTGGGTCAGGCAGTACTGGGTTCAAATTCTGATTTATCAGCTATTAGTGGTACAACTTTGGTCAAGTTATTTACCCACCTGAACTTCAGTTTCCTCATCTGTAGATTAAGAATAAACAATTCCTCTTTCACAACAACAACAAATGGTGCCACTCTGGAGATATTCCTATTTAACATCTTAGTAAAACTACCTTTTTCATTATTTTCTCAGCTTAGTTGAAATTCTTCATTTCAACTAAACACATCCTAATGAAGCCTTTGTTTTCATAATTGGTCAGCTTACAGCACACACGTACATATACACACACTTTCACTCCACACCATCCCCCTACACCTCACCCCACATCCCACTGCCCCAGGGCACCCTGGGACCCAAATCCCATCCCTTTCCAGATGTCAATTAAGAAGATAAAGAGATCTCATTCTCCATTTACCCTCAAACACCTTTTTGAGAGATAATTTAATCTGATCTAATAAAGTGGCCTGGTGGACAAAGCAAAAACAATAACTCAAATTACTTAGTGCCCACAGGAGCGCCCCAATAACTAGCTCTATTCTCCTCCAAAATCAATGTGCTTTTCATCCTCTGAACATTTACTCTAGTAGGATGGGGTGTGTCTAACTCAAACAGCTAGGGAGCTACCACTCCCTGCCCAACAGCTGTGCTTTCAAGTTATGGTTCATTTTCTGGCCACATAACTGTGTCTATATTGCTCTCTATGAAGCTATAAAAAGTCAAATATACTATACATCTCTTCAAATTCACCCAGACCAAAAATAAAAGATCAGTTATCTCACAGACTATCAATAAAAAACTCAAAAAATCCAAATAAAAACAGAATAAACATTTAAAATACACTAAAAAGGAGTTTAAAGTTTTTTTACATTATAACTCATAATTAGCCAAATTCTTCTGGACTGTTGATACGGGATATTTGGTAAACTGGCCAAGTTCAACAATACCTCTCCCTATGAATGGCAAGAATATACTAAAAGGTCACTCTTCTGTCAAATAATACAGAAAGCACAGGAAAGCCAACAAGGACTTTATTTTGTAATGTCCAAAAGTATAAAGAATAATATATATGAATCCCTATATATCTATCACCCAGCCCCCATCACCAGTTAATTATCAAATTTTGCCAATTCAAAGACTTTTGAAAGGAAGATTTTTTTTTAAAGGATTAGATTTTTTTTTTTTTTGGCTATGTTGGGTCTTCATTGCTGCACTCGGGTTTTCTCTAGTTGCGGCGAGCAGAGGCTACTCTTCATTGCAGTGCACGGGCATCTCACTCAGTGGCTTCTCTTGTTGCAGAGCACGTCTCTAGGCACACTGGCTCCAGTAGTTGTGGCTCACGGGCTCTAGAGCTCAGGCTCAGTAGTTGTGGTGCACGGGTTTAGTTGCTCCGCGGCAGGTGGGATCTTCCCAGACCAGGGCTCGAACCCAGGTCCCCTGCATTGGCAGGCAGATTCTTAATGAAAGGTAGATTTATACCATCTTATACCATCATCTAAAGTATGTGTTTTCACAAAAAATAAAACAGGCACCTGCTTGTTTTGAGGGAGAGGAAAGACTGGATTAAATTTCGGAGAAACAAGAGGAAGGTGCTATCTATGCTCTGGCCGAGAGTAAACTGCAGAAGTGTGTTGCCTTGAGCTAAAGTCCTTAGTCTCTAGGTGCTGAGAGAGGCTGGAGAGGAGGGATTATAAAGTTCTAACCCCCTATGTTCCTGGGAAACAAGTCTCAGGCAACTACAGCCCAGTCAGTCTCTGACTCACTGGCAGCAGACTTTCTTCCTTCTGACTCCATCCATTCCCCACCTCAGTCACAATAAAGAAGAAATCAGCCTTGCCCTCTGGGCTGCAGCTGGCCAGGAATGTGAACTGCAGGTGATTCCAGGTTAGTCCAGGAGGTGCACCAACATTGCTGAGTGCCGTCTATGTGCCAGGTAACACTTTACCCCAGCACTTCTCCACGCTGACTACTGCTTTATAATCACCTGGGAAACTTTGGGAGAAATGCCTGGGATCACCCCAGACTAAGTATCTCAGAGCGAGAACCATTACTTTACAGCAGTCCTTTCAACAGCCCAATAAGCTAGGTACCATTGTGCTCAGAAAGGATGTGGATGTTAAATGACAGGGCCAGGGTTTAGAGGCAGGGCTCTCTCATTTCCAAAATCCTGCTCTTCTCACTGACCACAGCACTGGACATTAGTATTTCTAAGTCTCTATTTAGGCCATAAGATCCATTCAGACAGTAACTCCCAGATCTAGCTCATGGTAGGTACTTTATATGTATCTTAAATTGAATGAATAAGTGAATGGATATTTCAGGGTTAAGTGGGTCCACATAGTCCAGATCAGTGAAACAAAGAATCAGATTGCAAATGTAGGCTCAGACTAACAAAGAAAAGTGCAAAGACTTTCATGCCTTCACCAGGGTTAAGTCTTATCCTATTAATTACCTCTTCAAGTATTTCTTCTGCCGCCTTGCCTCTCTTCTTATTTGGATTCCAATTACATGACTGTTAGTTTGATATGGTCCCACAGGTCTTGCATGGCCTGCTCTGGGTTAATTTGTTTCTTTTTTTCATTTTTCTCTTTGTGCTTCAGTTTAGACAATTTTGATTAACTTATCTTTAAGTTCCCTATTTTCTCAGCTGAGTGAAGTCTCCTAATGAGCCCATCAAAGTGATTAGTCTTTCATCATATTTTTCATTTCCATCATTTCTATTTGGTCCCTTTTTAGTTTCCATCTCTCTGCTGATAGCCTTCCTATGGTCATACAGTTGCCCATCTTTTCCACTAGAGACTTTAACATAATAGTTATAATTATTTCAGCTCTCTTTCTGATAACTCTAACCTCCAAGTCATACCTGAGTCTGATTCTGTTGATTGCTTTGTCTCTTGACTGTGTGCTGTTTTCTTTGCTTCTTTGTGGGTCTCATAATTTGCAGTGTTTACTAACACTGAGGTAAACTGTTTCATGTCTGGATATGTGAATAACTCTTCTTTATCTAGGCCTCTACTGTGAGGAATTGAGTCAGTCTAGTGAGGAGTTGATCTGGGGTTGCATTTATTGTTGCTACAGGTACCGTCAGGACACCTCAGGCTAGAAATACCTCTGGCGTTACCTCATCCTTCTGGCTGGGTTTGGGTTTCCAGAGAGCATTTCTCAACGTTCTGTTCCACTTCAGCCTTAGGCTTTGCCTATGTCCCTAAACCTCAAAGATATTTTCTCCCCTCATTTTTGCCTCCACCTAGTAGTAGACTATTGTTATTTGTTACTCAGTTCTTGCTATCCTTGGGGTGGGAAGTGGGGAGACATTTTCTGTTGTCCATATTCAGGCCCAGTCCTAGGCAAGCATTGTGTACCTTAGTCTCAGTGTGGGACCATCTCAGTGATCCTATTTCTGCCCTAGTGGCAGAGGCTCTTTTCCTGCCTCTCCTTCAGAAACAGAGGGTTGGTTTTTTCTCTTCCCTTCTTCTAGCTACAATGTGTCTTCACCTCGACCCTGAGGGTGAGAGTATTTGCTGCCCTTTCCTCTGAAACTTAGGGCTTTTGCTCTGTGAAGAAGGTAGGGGTAAAGCATCCTGGCAGAGCTTTGTGCCCTGCCTGCAGAGGTGGCTGCTCTTGTCCCCTGCACCAAAGGGGAGGCTCGTTCCAGTCACTGCCTTGCCCCCAGCTTTCTCCTGGTGAGGTCCATGGAGAAAAGCCTGCCAGCTAGTGTCAATTCTCTTTGTGTCTGTAGCTCCCAGGGGCGCTATCTTTTTATGCTAAGCCACACTCAGCCCTTAGGGATTCATTTTAAAACTTACCTGAACTCTTCCGATCAGCTTCTATGATGTCCAGCACCTCTTCTGATCATGCCTTTCTCCAGGTAAGCAGGTCCTCCCTGGAGGTACCTGTCTTCCCTTAGATTTCAGCCTACTTGTTTGACCTGCAGCCTCAAGTCGGAGAAGTTAAAGAAAAATTATGATTTTGTAGATTATCCAGATTTTTCTTTGTTATAAATGTGGAATTAGCACTCTTTCCAACTTTCTACATGCTAAACAGAAACCAGAAGTCTGCAGCTAGAGTGCTGCAAGGATCAACTACTTGTATGTTGAAAGTCCCAAGAATTAAGACATAAGTAGGAGTACAGAAAGTAACAGGAAGCTAGGATCTAAAGTTGTCAAATAAAGGGATTCCTCAAAAAGCTTAACATAGATTATCATATGACCGAGCAGTTCTACTCCTAGGTATATAACCAAAAAGCAGGGATTCAAACAGATATTTTTACACCAATGTTCATTGCAGCATTATGCACAATAGCCAAAAGGTGGAGACAACCCAAAAGTCAATCAGCCAATGAATGGATAAACAAAATGTGGCATATAAGTACAATGAAATATTTTTCAGCCATAGCAAGGAATGAAATTCTGATACTTGCTACAACTGAAATAACCTTGAAGACGTTATGCTAATTGAAATAACACAAGCAAAAGGACAAATATTATAAGACTTCACTTACATGAAGTATTGAGAATAGGCAATTTTATAGAGACAGAGGGTAGATTAGAAGCTGCTGGAGGCTGGAAGGAGAGGGAGATGGGGAGTTATTGCTTAATGATTACAAAGTTTCTGTTTAAGATGGCTAAAAAGTTTTGAAAATAGTGGTAATAGGTGCACAACATTGTGAATATAATTAATGCCACTGAATTGTATATTTTAAATGGTTAAATGGCAAATTTTATGATATATATATATATAAAACCACAATTTTAAGAATTAATAGCTACATATCAAGAACCATTGAACTGTACATTTTAAATGGGTGAATTGCATGATATATAAACTATATCTCAATAAAGTGGTTTAAAAAAATGAAACGAAGGAGACTGTCCCAGTGGTCACAGTAGATGCAGCAACAGTGATATGGTGAGTGATCTAGTGGGGTGACATGAGACGCAAACCTGGGGGTTGGGGAATGGGGGAGGGAAATTGTCGCTTCATTACCTAGAAAACTCACCACATAGAAACCTCTGACTTTAGACCACATCTAAATGACCGAACTATAACCAGAAAGATTTGGTGGGAACCTCATAAAAGTCTCTTCTCACTCTAAGAGTTCACTCAAAGTTCACTCTAAGTCCAAAGCTCCGAAAATCAAAAAAGTTACAATTACCCCTTTCCCACCTGCCCTACTTCAGGGAAATCCCGTTCCCACACGTGTCCTTCTTCACTGGAAGGCAGGGGACAGGGCTGCCCAGATCCCACATCACAGGGTAGGAGAAGCAAAAAAGCCCACTGCCCCTCTACTCTCACCACTTACCACCACCAAAGGAGTCCCCAGTGTTTCAGTTCAATGAGTCATTCAACTCCAAATCCTACTTTGTGGGTCTAATTTACAAGGTCACTCCCAACTCCTAGTGCCACTCCCAACTGTCAGCCTGAGCTCCCAGAGGGGAGAAGTTATGTTCTACCACTGTCTTAGAGATCAAAATACTTGAGAAGCGGGTAGCAGGTGGTGTGAAGGGAGAAAAGAGGAGTGTTGAGGAGAAGCACACTACAAAGGTGCATGGCTGAACAGGAAACCTCTTGGCATCAAGCACAACTGATTGCTCAGACTATCTTCCAAGAACTCTAAGAATTAGTGCTTCAAAAAATAGCTTATATATAAACTAGATTCCATCTCCTACTAATCAATAGATTTCCCTAAAAGGCTCAAATTCCCCTACATTTCTGCATCATACCCTAGATCTCAGCAGCAGCAGTGGAGTCCAGTGGTGGAGGCAAAAGCTGTATCATGCAGGCATGAGGCAAGGTGCTGTCAGGGGGTGCCCAAGATGGTACAAGGCCATGCAGAATTGGTCTCCACAGAGTAGGTGGAGAAGAACAAGTGGCCAAGGTCCATGGATTTTTAAAAATATTTATTTATTTATCTATTTATTTATTTGGCTGCACCAGGTCTTAGTTGCGGCATGCAGGATCTTTAGTTGCAGCATGCATGAGGGATCTAGTTCCCTGACCAGGGATCAAACCTGGGCCCCCTGCATTGGGAGCATGGAGTCTTAGCCACTGGACCACCAGGGAAGTCCCAAGGTCCATGGATTACATGAGGCCAAGGGGATCTGTAGTGACACACAAGAGGTGTCTGATACAGCAACATTTTTGTGATCACTTTCCATGCTATTTAGTGGTTGCACAGAATGGTTGTACTAATGAATTATAATTTACTTACTATGATATGCAGAATAATGTTCCCACCCACCCAAAGCTGCCCACATCTTAATCTCTAGAGTCTGTGAATCTTAGTTTACTTGGCAAAGAGGAAATGAGGTTGTAGATGAAACTAAGGTTGCTAATCAGCTCACATTAAAATAGGGAGATTATCAGAGTGAGCCCAATGTAATCACAGGAGTCCTTAAATGTGGAAGTAGCAGGCAGAAGGAAAGTCAGTGTCAGAATGAGAAAGCCTCCACCAGCCATTGATGCCTTTGAAGCTGGTAGGGGGCCAAAAGCCAAGGAATGCTGGCAGCCTTTAGAAGCTGGAAAAGGCAAGGAAATGGACTTCCCCTTAGAACCTCCAGAAATGAATGCAGCCCTGCCAATACCTTGGTTTTAGCCCGGGGAGACCCACATCAGACTTCTGACCTACAGAACTGTAAAATAATAAATTTGTGTTGTTCTAAGCCACTAAGTTTGCAGTAATTTGTTACAGCAGCAATGGGAAACTAATAGGCTTACCTAATTCCTTACTTGGGGGCATTTAGATTATTTTCAACTTTTTCTCATTAGGAACAATAATGCAATGGAACTCCTTATTGCTAAATTTCACAATTTTTAAAATTATGAATCATAAACATGACTTGTTGAGTCAAAGATCATGCAAAATTTAACAACCCTTTCATATGTATTGCCTTCCAAAAAGATAGCAGCAGTTTGAAATACCATCAACACATGAGAATTTCCAACAACAGAGAGTATTTTTTGTGTGTTTTTTAATTTTTAGTAATTTGACAGGCAAAAATAGTACCTAAATGTTTTAAATTGCATTTTTATTACAGATAACTTGTGCTATGTGATTATGCATTCCTCCATAGGTTAGGAAGATAGGAGCCATTTTTATTTCTTCTTTTGTAAATTACTTGTTCAAATTCTCTGACCATTTTTCTTTTCAGGTGTTCATCTTTTCTTATTGCTTTATAAAAATATCCATTTGTGTCACATAGATTGAAAATGTTTGCAATTTGGCTTTGTGTTTGCTGTGTTAAGGTACAGAAACTTCAATTTTACATCATTGAATCTATCAATCTCTTACAAATTCTGCCTTTGATGTCATATCTCAAAGTCCCTTTCTCATTTCTACATGTGTGTGAATATCTGTATCTTCATTTAGTGCTTTTATAGTTGAATGGTGTGCTTTAAGAATCTAACTTCAGTTTTCCCTTGATGATTACCCAGCAATCTCAACAATGAATGCATCAAATATCTGTCCTTTCCCCCACTAGAATAGGTTTAAAGATGCTATTTCAAAATAATTTCTTATATAGACTTGAATTCTCAGAGTTTTAAAATAAACTCATATTTGAAAGTGAAAAAGTTGCCAAAGAAGAGCAATTTTCTATTTAATGTTCTTAATTTAAAATAGTCCCTATGGCTGATTTGCTTTGTTGTGCAACAGAAACTAACACGTTATTGTGAGGCAATTATGCTCCAGTAAAGATGTATTAAAAATAATAATAATAAATAAAAATGAAACAGTCCCCATGGCTTCACATTTACCCTTTAAGGTAGGAAAGGTCTAACCCTGAAGGAAATGTGAAACAAATAAGTAACCACACCATCTATAAAATAAAGCTATGTTTTCCAGTAATAAAATACCAAACTCTGTAGCCACATAGCAGAGAAAGATAAAAAGAAAAAACCCACATCCTTTGTGTTTCATTATATATTACTAAGTCAGTACCTGAAACTAAATAGTCTCCATATGTGAGTAACAGAAGCCATGAAAATTCCTTTCCTTTTCTCTTTTCCCACTGGCATGTGTCTCCTTCTAATTCCTGGAGGTAAGACATATTTCCATATGCTTTTTAGTTTTGCTTATAAGAAAATAGAATTTTATATTGCTTTAATTTTTGTTTAATATTGTGTAAAAGGGAAAAAGAAATCACAACTTAATTTCCAATAATTTTTCATGTTACGTTTTTTCTTTGCTATCTAAATGGTATATTGGCTTTTTAAGATGAAAACATACTCTATTGTGTCTACAGCAAAAATATGAAAGCATTAACTATATCTGGAGGTTATCATAAATTCAGGCCAGATCTACAGAGCTCTACCTTCAAGTGAAAAACCAACAAAGCCATTAAATTGGGGATGGATAGATTACTTATTAACTGGAGGGCTCAGTCATACAGATACAACGGAGTAGTCATAGCTCTCAGATAAATCTTAAAACTTTGGTTTTCAGAAGGTATTTGTGAGTGCCTATTTCCAGCAGTGGGGGTGGTGAAGAAAGCAATAACATCAGTGTAAAATACTCTAATGAACTGTGTGTGTGTGTGTGTGTGTGTGTGTGCACGCGTGCACCAACACTGCATAAAACTTACAATGAAGTATAGCAGTATTCTATGTGGTTTACTTATACTCTTCTTAAGTATCATTGTTATCAGCCCATTTTATATATGAGGAAACCAAGGCACAGAGAGGTTAAGTCCATTTACTAAAGTCATCAACTAGTAAGTAGTAGGGCTGGGATTTGAACCCAGAGTTCAGGTTCTTAACCACACACTATGATATCTTATAGCTCAATGATACCTTCAGAGCTGGGATTCTTAATGTGGGATCCATGAGCTCCTTCAAGGCTATGGATGGGCATCAAGAAGTCTGTGACTCTCCCAAAACTGTATGCAAATATTTACATGCATCTGTGCGTCTGTACTATATCAGATTCTCAAATGGCTCTATATTTCAAAACTAACAAAGGTACAGAGCCACTACTTTAGGCAAACAGTACATCACAATGGAAAGGGTATGATTTTTCATGATGCGGGACTGTATTAGAAGACTGCTTTGCTATTTATTAGTTGTGCAAACTTGGGCGAGGTAATTGCCCTGTCTAAACTTCATGTTCCTTATCTCTACATGGGAGTAATAACACCCACCTTGCATTGTAGCAAACATCAGAACCAGTGTCTGAAACTAACTGGTGCCTAGTAAATCATAGATGCTTTCATTATTATTGCTACTATAGTTGTTGATTTTTTTTCTTTGAATTTAATATAACTTACCAAACCATCATTCCAAATAATAATCTCACCATGGAACACTGTGAGATTTTTAAGGTCAATAACACAGTGTCCAACCCAAGACTGAGACAATGCAGCCTGTAATAGGAAGTGAACAGACTAGTAAAGGCACAAACAGGAGAATGGGGTTTCTCCCCAATCTGCTTTTACTGTGTGATGTTAAGTCTTTAATCTTTTTGCTTTTTGAGCTTTAAGAAAAGAGACTCTATTGCCTGACATTTTCTACCTCCCAGGGATAGGAAGGAGACAGACATTATGTTAAAGGTGTTTTGCATTCTTGAGGAAGAGAAGATTGTTTAATTTCAACATGCTATTATACAGAGCTGTCATGGAAAATTTTTAAAACTCTGTGCCACCTGGACTGCTTTGATCTTCTCTCCCTGACGCAGAGTGCACATCTATGTACTCGATCTCCATCTATTCATTATATCAGAACTTTTCAGAGGGAAGCATGACTTGGTAAGATAGGATTTCACTCTGGATCACTCTTTTAGTTTTTCCAGTATCCTGTGAGGGAATTATAAGAGGAAAAGAAGTACCACCTCACACAAGACGCTACATGGCTCTAATCGAAGGGCTGAAAGTCTGTGCAGGGGCTTTGATCAAAGAAAACTGGGTGTTGACAGCTGCTCACTGTGACCTGTAAGTAATTCTGAGCTCCTCTCATTCTAGGCAGTTTGCGGGGGGGGGGGGGGGGGGGGACAGGGGTTGTGAAAATGAAGTCCAAAACCAAAATTAGGTAGGGATGGAGAAGAAAGTAAGCAAGCACATTCACTGATATGTACTATTATTAAGTTTATCTCTATAAGCAAAGGCCAGATCCTATAGAATAAAATTGAAATACATGACCATTTTCTCACATTATTTTAAAAATATTTTTCATTATAAATACCAATATTATCAACATTTTGAAAAAAAATGGTGAGAAATAGCACTCATAATCTTATCAACTTCACACAATCACTGTTAATATTTTGCTATATTTTGTTGCAGGCTTTTTCCATAAGTATATTTTACACAGTTGAGCAAGTTAAGTGTTCTCTATGATTACAAGCGATTTACTTACTATTATATAATTAGTTTTGTCCCATGTTGCTACATATTAGATTGAACCATAAGAAATTACTGATATTTAACTGTTTGACTTTACAAAATAGCCATTTCCTATGGTTCAAACTAATGTTTTTCCTAATTGTGATTTGAAAGTCAAAATAATGTTTATCACAAGGATATGCTGCTGTCTTCTTTATCAGTACCTGTTGTTGGTACCTACTATTTCCCTGCTCACTTTTGCATAAATTGCATGAATAAAAGAAGAGACTTAAAAACTAGCTTCCCACAAAGAAGATCAAAAGAGATCTGCATTACGTTGTTGTATCAAATGAGAATTTATCAAGTAGGAAATTCAGCACAATGTACACTGTGAAGATCACCACTGGCACTCTTGATTGACAGACCCACTTGGTGCAAAGTCTGTCCGGCAAATCAAGAAATGCTTGTGCCCACCTCTCCCAGATTAGCTATCATTAGGTTCACAAACTAGACTTGGCGGCTAGCAGTTTATTTGCTCCTGTGTGTGTGTGTGTTTAGATTCAGCTTTAAAATTTCACTGTAAAGTTGATTCATTTCTTCAGTCTTACCTATTAAAAGCCTGACTCTTTTCCATCTTTGTCATCTTTTTTTTTTTTTTTTGCGGTACGCGGGCCTCCCACTGTTGTGGCCTCTCCCGTTGCGGAGCACAGGCTCCGGACGCGCAGGCTCAGCGGCCATGGCTCACGGGCCCAGCCGCTCCGTGGCATGTGGGATCTTCCCGGACCGGGGCACGAACCCGTGCCCCCTGCATCAGCAGGTGGACTCTCAACCACTGCGCCACCAGGGAAGCCCCATATTTGTCATCTTTGAAGACTTAAGCAAGGTACACGGTCTCCCTGAAACACAGAAAAGCAAACCCACTACCTCTGCTCTCACTCTTAGGTTTAGTCTCTAGGTCTTGGGTTGAGTCTCTTCCATTAGGTGTTGATTCCACAAATCCAAGGCAGATGGAGACACTGGTAGCTCCTCTTCCTGCAGCAGTCCTCTTTGGTCAGCACCCAAGCATACCTCTCCAGGCCTTGCCAACCAACGCTCTTGCCTTTGCCAGAAGACCTGGGATTTCTCTCCTGTTACTTCTTCCTTGAAAAGATGTGAAGCTGAAGCACCTAAGATAACACATGTCTTGGGAGTTTTAGGTAAAAATAACTAAAACAGGGCTTCCCCGGTGGCGCAGTGGTTGAGAGTCCGCCTGCCGATGCAGGGGACACGGGTTCGTGCCCCGGTCCAGGAAGATCCCACATGCCACGGAGCGGCTGGGCCCGTGAGCCATGGCCGCTGAGCCCGCGCGTCCAGAGCTTGTGCTCCGCAACGGGAGAGGCCACAACAGTGAGAGGCCCGCGTACCACAAAATAAATAAATAAACAAATAAAAAGTAACTAAAACACCAAAAGTAAAAAACCTCATAAATTCCCCCCTGCCTTGCTGTGCTTGTTTATAAATAGGAAACCATCTGAAATAACTGGTCAGATTTAATAAGCTAAGTTCATGCTTAATTTCGTCTATTCTCTCACATAAATGATACATCGTCCTTGTTTTTTTCCAGGAAAGGCAATCCTCGAGTTATTCTTGGGGCCCACTCTACCTCCCATAAAGAGAAATATGACCAAGTATTTTCCATTAAAAAGGCAATTCCCCATCCATGCTTCAATCCACAGACATTTGAAGGGGATCTTCAACTCCTTCAGGTAAATATGGCGTTTTTTTTCAATAACTATTTTGAAATTGCAAAATTTTGAAATTTGATCAGTTTAACTTGAAACTAGTTTTTACACACTGGCCTCATAGCCAGTGGTTGGCTAATGCCAGGATGTAAGGGTAAGAAGTACAGCTGGGACCCAGCGCAATTGTACAGAAGTTCACCCTCTTGGAATTCAGTTCAATTTAACAGATATTGACAGAAGTCCTACTGTGGTAAGACCTGTCAATCCAAAGTGGTAATGCCACCAGCAACTCAACTGCAGACAAACCACATTGCATTTATTGATTCTTGCTCAGCAAGGGAGACTGTACACCATGAGGAACCATAGGGTGGCTCAGTAAGAGAGTGTTAGATGGGGCTTATCCTAGGATTTGTCAGATGAGGGGGAGGGTTCTAGGAAGTAGGAGTTTGCTCTGAACTGACTGTTGTCAGGAAGTGGGGTAATTCTATGACTGAGTATCTCAGTGAATCTTAACTTATCTAGGAGGCTAAATCTGTGATTGATAAGAAGCAGCAATCACTCATTTTAGCCGATAGGGGGCGCTTGGTCATTTTTGTGGTGGGCACAATGACCTTGCTTTTGCCTGTACTCAAACGTGACTGCAGAGTGGCCGGGGTTTTGCTCCCTTCTTGAGGCTCACCCTGTCTGATATTGGTGCTCTATGACAAGTGCTCATGATCAACAGGAAAAATCGTGGCCCAGCTGTGAGTGCCAGTAAGCTTTTCTCTTCCTCATAAGATAAATAGGTTCTGTTCTCAAAGTGTTCACAGTCTAGTGGGAGAGGCAGACAAATATATCAACAGCTCTGATCTGGTGGTATGTGACTCATCGGTGATGGAGATGACTAAGACGGGGACTCTACGGGAGCACGTGGTGTGTCCAGGCGGTCAGGGAAGCTTTCTTAGAGAAGGTGCAGGGGTTAGTAGGAAAGAAGGAGGAAAGGGCCTTTCAGGCAGGAAGAGCAGTGTGTATAAGAGGAGTCTTTCTGGAAAATGCATTTGGAAGAAGAAGGGAAGAAAGGGAAGTTATCATGAGATTTGAGAAAGCGGGGACCCAGATATTGTGAACCATGGGAAGAAGTTTGAACTTTATGGGGAAGGAAATGGGAAAGTGTTTTAAGCTGGGCAGTGACATGATCAGGCTTGTTTTTAGAAGGATTATCTGGCTGCTGTGCAGAAAGTATAATAGAAAAGGCAGAACTGGAAGGCAGAGTGTGAGCTGAGGTTCACACCTGTCCAAAGGGGCTTGATGAGGACCTTCCCTAGCAGGAGTCAAGAGGATGCTCAGGGGATCCACACACCCTCATCAGTAGGAGTAAAGACAGGGTCCTAGAGTGCCATGTGTTTCCGGCAAACTCCCCACATTCCCTGCTCCCCAATACTTATCAGTGACCCCCATACTATCTGCCTTGAGACTCTCAGGCTGGGCCTCTCTCTCAGGTCACCCCTCCTCACCCGTACTCTAATTCCCTCCAGTACCCCTCCCTGGGCAGGGAAAGGCAATTCCCTCCCCTGTCCAGTAGAGGGCACTCCTTGGCCTACTTCCCTCCTGCGGTTTTTCTCCACAGCACGAACTTTTTTTTTTTTTTAACATCTTTATTGGAGTATAATGGCTTTACAATGGCGTGTTAGTTTCTGCTTTATAACAAAGTAAATCAGTTATACATATACATATGTTCCCATATCTCTTCCCTCTTGTGTCTCCCTCCCTCCCAC
The DNA here is from genome assembly GCF_005190385.1 of Monodon monoceros. Taxonomy (NCBI): domain Eukaryota; kingdom Metazoa; phylum Chordata; class Mammalia; order Artiodactyla; family Monodontidae; genus Monodon; species Monodon monoceros. The sequence goes on from NW_021703768.1 coordinate 42,712,452, forward strand.
CGTCCCTATCCCACCCCTCCAGGCGGTCACAAAGCACCGAGCTGATCTCCCTGTGCTATGCGGCTGCTTCCCACTAGCTATCTACCTTACGTTTGGTAGTGTATATACGTCCATGCCACTCTCTCACTTTGTCACAGCTTACCCTTCCCCCTCCCCATATCCTCAAGTCCATTCTCTAGTAGGTCTGTGTCTTTATTCCCGTCTTACCCCTAGGTTCTTCATGACATTTTTTTTTCTTAAATTCCATATATACGTGTTAGCATACGGTATTTGTCTTTCTCTTTCTGATTTACTTCACTCTGTATGACAGACTCTAGGTCCATCCACCTCACTACAAATAACTCAATTTCGTTTCTTTTTACGGCTGAGTAATATTCCATTGTATATATGTGCCACATCTTCTTTATCCATTCATCCGATGATGGACAACACGCACTTCTGATGTACCTTAGTTTGTCTGTCTGCCCCCCTCCCTGGAATGTAATCTTCAAAGAACAGATATTTTTGTCTTTTTATTTGTATGCCCTGTACCAGGTAGTATAGTTCCTAGTACATAGTAGGCCCTCCATAAATATTTCCTGAATAATTTTGGATAAGGGATGGAATTAAGCCAGACAGTGGCAAAGGTCACCAAGAGAAGAGATTCTGCACTCAGGTTTCAAGAAAGTGGTAGCAGTTGTCAAGTCTCCTTCAGGAACTAAAAATCTTACCTTTACAATAGGGTGGGATGAGTAGGGGGTGCGAGGGGTTCTTGGTCTTGAAGTAAAGTCAGGAAACTCCCTCTCACCTCTGACACTGTGGCCAGTGGGGTGATGTTGCTAGAGAACTCATGAAGAGGGCATCAGGACCTCCCTGCGGTCAACCTTCCACGGTTAAAACCTACTGATGTGCTCATCACTGCTGTGTGTGCCTGACCCCAGGAGAGCTACTTACAAACATATTCATCCTGACTCCAATTCTGATCCATTCATTCAGACCTGAAGCCCTTTCTGGGGATTCTCCTGCCTCCTTGTCCATCCAACCAGATAACAAGCATGAAGGCTGTGAGAAAGCATGAGTAGGAGAGAAGGAGAGACGTTGCATGTAGGCATTTGAAGTCATGTTCTATGGAGAGATTTTAGACTATGGCCATCTCACTTTCTAAATGCTAGCAGGGTAAGGGTTGGGCACACCAGCAACTCAGAGTGGGCACTGAGGAAGTGGGGACTGTCTAATGTCAGGAAGTGGGGCCTGAAAGCAATGCAATGATAGGAATGTGACAGTGGCCTTTGCTGCTGTGTCCCTATGTTTTTAGAAGGTCTGTAACACCAGGACTCCCTACAGCTTGAGGCAAGAAGAAAAGAAGTAGAATTATCTTCCTCTACCCTCTACTCAACCTTGATCACACTCCCTGATCTCCTTGCCGTGACTTTTCAGAAAGAGAGAAAGCGAGGTGGTGAGCCAAGAAGAGAGCTTTAGTGAATCAAAGAAAAGGGCAGAGCGTGGGGGAGCCCCCAAAGGCAGTTAGGCTGGTTAGCACCTGCTCAGAAGCGGGGAAGCCACATTTCCACGTGGAAAATGAGGACACTGGCCCCTTTCCCACCCCACACCACTGCACCTGGAGCCCTGGCTTCCTTCCATTGGTCTCAGTACCAGTCAGTTCACAAACCTAAGACCACCTGAATAAAATAATGATGGCACTCTCCAATACAGCTTTTCAACCACAGAACTGTCAGCCACCACCAACATAATTTCATCACTGACAGGTCAACTGGACTGAAGTTTATCTAGACTAGCCTAGCAAAACATGCATGAAAAGGTGCGCTGTGACTTTTAAAAAATCAGTAACTGATGGTCAATTAGGTTGGAACAGGACTTTGGCCACGTCCTTCGTAAGAACATGCTAAATAAGCAAGGTATCTATTTCAGTCAGAGCTGTTTTCTGGGTTTGGTTACTGTTGTCCTTTCCTAAAACTGCATCTCCTGTCTCTTTTCTAGCTGGATGGTAAAGCAACTATGACCAAAGCTGTAGGAATACTTCGGCTACCGAAAACAGGAGACGATGTCAAACCCCACACCAAGTGTCATGTGGCAGGATGGGGAAGCACCAAAAAAGACGCGTGCAAAATTTCAAGTGCCTTGAGAGAAGCCAACATTACTGTGATAGATAGGAAAATATGCAATGATGCCCAGCACTATAATTTTAATCCAGTTATTGATCTCAGTATGATCTGTGCTGGTGGTAGAAAAGGTGAAGATGATTCATGTGAAGTAAGTAAATTAAAAATTTTAACCGTTTGGGGGCTATAGGAAATCAGGTTAAATAGAGTGCCTAGGAACAAGACGGCGGACTGTCATTATTACTTTTTATGTGTGAGGCCTGCAAGAACGTCAGCTTGACACTGGGCTGGTGTGTGCTCCTTTGTCTCAAGTGAAACATTCTGCCCAGGGAAACTTCTCTCGTTCCTAATAATCAGGATCCCATTTAACCACCGCTTATGGATGCTTTTCAGCCCTCTCAAAACTGATCACATCAGCTGGCATTTATCAGATGGCAGGAACTATATCAAGTCCTATACTCTATGCCACTTGATCCTCAAATAGCCCCATGGGATAGACACTATTATTACCAACTCTATTTTACAGATAGGGAAATTAAGGCTTAGAAAGTTATTTCCCCAAGTTAGATAACTCGACTCTCAGTGGGGAGGACCTGGACTTAGACTGGGGCCATCTGATTCCCAACTCCTGCGTTGTTCTGCCTCTCCATGTGCTTGACTATGGTTTGGCCCTATTTGGAACTCATGATCCAGAAGTGGTTTTCAAGGTCAGAGAGAATATGAAATGAGGGCTGATGAAAACTGGAAAAGATCCCTAAAAATTGTTTGAACTATCACAAGTACTCCTTGGTCTGAGATGGCTTAACCCGTGTCCTCCTTCAGAGCAGGGAGTGGCTCAGATCCCATCTCATGCCTTCAGGCAGCGCCTACATTCAGTTTTTTCCCCTAACATGTACTGAGCAAGAAAAGGGGATACAGGTCAACTGAAGGAGACAATTATTTTTCACAATTATTTTAAAGGCTTCCTTTGTTATTCTTTCTTTGTTTTACTGATGAAAATGAGTTTGTACATCTTCTCCAGAATTGCCTTTTGCAAAATGAAAATGATTGGAAAATATAAACAAATCTGTGTTAATTGATGCGGAGGGCAGACAATTAATAAAAAGAGATATAAAATTAGCCTTTAAAAAGGAAAGAGAGAAACAATGTGTGAGCGAATGAGTGAATAAATGAATGACTAAAAAGGTAAGTAAATATCTTTGGAAAGCACTCTTGTTTAAAACATGTGACTTTCTTTTCCAGGGGGATTCTGGAAGTCCTCTGATATGTGATAACGTTTTCAGAGGTGTCACTTCCTTTGGGAAGTGTGGTAACCCCCAGAAACCTGGCATCTACATTCTCCTTACCAAAAAATACCTCAACTGGATAAAGAAAACCATTGCAGGAGCAATATAACATTTCTTCTTCAAAGTAGAAAATTGAGGTAACCAAGTAAAGGGTGTTTTAACTTGACCTATCTGAAGAAACACCTCACAACCCTCTTAACCTCGTGTACAAATGACTGTCTGTCTGAAATAAAATTAGCAATGAAAGAAATAACCTCCTGCCTTCACTCTTCCACGACTAGTGAAGACTGATTCATCACATGTTCTCTATCCATGGCAAGAGATGTCCCTTGAGAAAAAGTTCCCCAGTTCAGTGATTCTCTGTTTTATTCAGAATTTGAGGATTGTCACTTTTGTGTTCATCCATAAAAGGAAGTCAGTCTCAGGGAAATTTAGAATATTCTTCTTTCTTCCAAGTGAAACTACAAAATATTTGTGGCCTTAGGAATTTAGAGCCTGATATTCTATTCCATGTTGGAATAAAGACAGAGATAAAGAGGGATTTTTCACTTCCTACTCTATGCTTCTGTATAGTTTAACTTTATACAAAAATTCTAATTATAAATACAGTGGGAAAGATGCAATGTGTGTTTTAGATAGTTGGAAAATTTGGAATTTGAGGTTAGAGATAGTTCAGGACAATTGCATCATTTATTAATTACAAGTAGACTAAAATTTCATAGACCAATAGGCCACAGTCCAGCCAGTATCTTGATATGTATTTTGCCTTAGCTAATCAATTTATACATGCAAGCACTAAGCTTCATTCTATGTTATTCTTTTTTGGGGGGAGTATAATTGCTTTACAATGTTGTGTTAGTTTCTGCTGTACAACAAAGTGAATCAGCTGTATGTATACATATATTCCCTCCTTCTTGAGCCTCCCTCCCACCACCCGCATCCCACCCATCTCAGTCATCACAGAGCGCCAAGCTGAGCTCCCTGTGCTATGAGGCTGCTTCCCACTAGCTATCTATTTACACATGGCAGGGTATATATGTCCATGCCACTCTCTCACTTTGTCCCAGCTTACCCTTCCCCACTATGTCCACATGTCTGTTCTCTACGTCTGCATCTAGTTCTATGTTATTAATAGATTGTGATATGTAATAAAGGAAAGTGGCTTTTTTATCACCTACCATTTGTATCTCATCTTTTTGTTGTGTTTTTCTCCAAAGAGTTGATTTATAATAAACTCATTCTCTAATAATCCTGCGTGATTTATCCAATTTAATTCCTCAAACATTTCCTGAGGGCCCACCATGTACCAGGCATTACGTCCAGATTTATAAATACTGAGACATGACCACTGCCCTCAAAATATTTGAAGTCTAGTAGAAAACTAGGAGAAATCCATAAATAAGAGGACATCTGCTTCAGGTTCTGAAGAACACATAACAGAGTAAGGCTGTCTACTGTGTTGGGAAGGTGATGGGGGAAAAGATAAATAATATTTCACACTCCCAGCAGACCTCACAGTTAGCCCTCAGAGCCTTCCTGCTGAGATCTTCCCTGTATTTAGACAGACCAATAAAAATTTCAGATTCCTGACTAGAATGCCACAGACATCACAACAGCCTGGTGGAAAGAATCACTGGTCCACAAGTCAGACACCAATTCCATCACTGGACAGTATAAGACCTTGAGCAGGGAATTAGTCTGTGCCTCCATTTTCACATCTGTAAACAGTAACATAAAAGGGTCTAATGGGAGGTGGCCCCAAAAATCTGAAGTTGAGTGGTCCCGTCCTCCTAGCTCACACCTCCTAGGATGGCTGTCATCAAAAAACAGACAAAAACAAGTGTTGGCAAGGATGTAGAGAAACCCTCATACAACACTGATGGGAATGTGAAATGGCACAGACACTGTGGAAAAGTTTGGCTGTTCCTCAGAAGGTTAGACATTGTGTTAACATATGACACAGCAATCCCACTCCTGGGCACATGCAAAAATCCGTGTCCTCACAAACGCTTGTATATGAATGTTTATAGCAACATCGTTCATAATAACCAAAAAGTAGAAACAACCCAAAGTCTACAACTAATGAACAGATAAATAAAATGTGGTATGTCTATACAATGGAATATTATTCAGCCATAAAAGGAAATGAAGTACTGATACATAGTATCACGTATGAACATGGCTGAACACCACTAAAGCTTGAAAACACTATTCTAAGTGAAAGAAGCCAGATAGAAAAGGCCACATGTATGATTCCATTTAAAGGAAACGTCCAGAGTAAGCAAATTTATTGACAGAAAGTAAATGGGTATTTGCCAAGGGGTAGAAGGAAGTGGGGGTTGGGGAGTGGCTGCTAATGGTTATGGGGTCTCCTTTTTCGGAGTGATGAAAATCTTTGGGAATTAGATGGTTATGGGTGCACAACCCTGTGTATATATGAAATGGTTATGGGTGCACAACCCTGTGTATATATGAAAAACCATTGAATTGTACACTTTAAAATGGCCAGGTTTATGCTATGTGAATTATATCTCAATTTAAAAAAAGAAAAGAGCTGTCTGTCTTCTAAGAATGAAACTAGAAGCAGCAACTTTCAACGGGTGCACAGGGGTTACTCAAGCATCCCACCCAAAGGGAGGGAGTTGTCAAGAGCCCGCTAAATAGACTTGAGAAGAACAAATCATACAGTATCTCCAAAGGGCATCCTAGAGATTGAGAAATAGCTGAAGAAAGCTATTCTGTAATCTAATCCTCTCTGTTATCACCAGTATGTCTAGGGAAAAGAGACAGGAGAGACAGACCACTTTCTGAAAAAGGAGAGATAACGAAGAATCATTTGTCAGTGCTTATTGTAGCAGAATTACGGTATGCTGATTCTGGAGGCCTGATGTCAGCTCCTTTGAGAGAGACAGCACTAGATCAGCAAGGCGAAAGTCTTACTGGAAGGAAATGTGATTTCAGATTCGGGGTAGGAGTTAGGGGAGTTATAAAATCCTATCTAGCCAAGCAATCTTCTGCCTTCAAGCTGATGTGCCTTGCGAGGAGAGAAGATGTGCCCAGAGCAAGTGAAAAATGCCATTCTTCTGTCACACGATAGTGTGCTAAATCTGCTCTCCATTTTAAACATTACTCTCCTCCAAGTTTGGGTACGAGGGTTAGGCCTCCAGAGCTTCAGCAAAGAGCAAACTGCAACATGGATTTTCAGGAGTGCCTCTCACCAACTCAAAGACATCAGCTCCAGCAATTCTGCATCCCTCCCCAGCCCGCCTCCTCATCCCCAATTTTTTCCATTCCCATAAGCATATAAACATGCTTCTACCCTCCCCAGCTTAAAAAAAGAAAACAAGACTCCTTCTCCAGGCATTTCCCCCATTTCTCTGTTTTGCTCTATGTCAAAACTCCTCAAATGAGACGTCTATACTCCAATTTCTCTCTTTCCATTCTCTCTGAAACTGCAATTTGGCTTTTGCCCCACACTCTACGGAAACGGCTCGTCAAGGGCTTCATTTTGTTAAACCCAATGGTCAGTTTTCAGTCCCCTTTTACTTGCCTTCCCAGCAGTATTTGACACAGTGGAGCTCTTCCTCCTCTTTTTTTCGGTGCGTGGGCCTCTCACTGTTGCGGCCTCTCCCGTTGCGGAGCACAGGCTCCAGACGCGCAGGCCCAGCGGTCATGGCTCACAGGACCAGCCGCTCCGCGGCATGTGGGATCTTCGCGGACCGGGGCACGAACCCGCGTGCCCTGCATCGCCAGGCAGACTCTCAACCACTGCGCCACCAGAGAAGCCCTCTTCTTCCTCTTTGAAGCGCTTTCTTCACTTGGTTTCCAGCACGCCGCCCTCTCCTGGCCCTCCTCCTACTTCACAAGTCCCTCCTCCTCAGTCCCCATTGCTGGACCTCCTCTTCTCTTCTACCTCTTCATGCTGGGTAGAGTCGCAGCTAAATCCCGGGACTTTTCTTCTCCATCCTCACTCCCTCTCCCATGGCATTTAGGTTCTATGACTCTGGAGACGGTGCGCCATCTACACGCTGATAATTCCTAATCTGTCTTTAGCACAGACATCTCCCTAACTCCAGGCTGCTAGAGCCAGCTGCCTTACTCTAAAGCTCCACTTGGGTGTCGAGCAGACATCTGAAGCGCAACCTGTCTGGAGCAGACCTCATATCTTCCCTTCCAAACTGCGTCAACTCTAGACTTCCCCATTATTTCATGGCAGCTCCATCCTCCAGCCTCCCCGTTGCTCAGACCAAAAATTCTGGAGTCTTTTGGACTCTTCTCTTTTTCTTTCACTGCACAGCCATTCTGCAAGGGACTATTACCTGCCCTACCTTCAAAATATATCCAGAATCAGACTATATCTTATGACCTCTGCTGCTACCTGCTGGGTCCAGCCCACCATCCGCTCCGTCCTAAATCACTGCAGTCACCTCCTAACCTCACCGCTTCCTCCCTTGCCCCCATTCAGTCTGCTCCCTGAACGGCAGCCAAAGTGATCCTGTTCAGACACTTCAGCTCATGTCTCTCCCCTGCTCAAAGCCCAGCAACGGCTCCTGTTTCTGTTGGGGTCAAGGTCCCATGAGGCCCTCACAGTTTTGTCTCCAGCATTCCCCTGACTTCATTTCCTTCTGTGCTCGCCCCACTCTCTTCTCTCGAGCCATGCTGGCCTTCCTGCCCTTCCTCATACTCACCAGGAACCCACTTAGGGCTTTTCCCCTATTCCTGGAAAGTTCCCCCAGATATCTTCATGACTAGCACCCTACCATCCTCCAAATCTTTGCTAAAGTGTCACCTTCTCAACACACCTTCCTAAATTTCCCTGCTTAAAATCGCATTGCACACACATCCAATTCATGCTCCCTCCCCCTCACCCTGACCTTTATTTATATAGTTGACCCTTGAACAACAGCAGGGGTTAGGGGCACTGACCCTCTGGACAGCCTAAAAATCCATGTATAACTTTGTAGTTGGCCCTCCGTATCCACGGTTCCGAATCTGCGGATTGAACCAACCTAGGATCAAGTAGCACTGTAGTGCTTATTTAGTGGGAAAAAAAAATCTATGGATAAGTGGACGCTCGAAATTTAAACCCATGTTGTTCAAAGTACAGTGCCTGGAAGGCACACCCAGCAACCTCCACTCACTGAAACCCAGCGTGCATAAAGCCCATGCTGAAAGAACCCCAAGTGATCACAACAGTGGTTTCAGAAACCCACACCCTGGCCTTGTATATTCACTGACTGTTAAGCCTAGAAGGGCTCCAAAGAGCACTTAGTCCAACTCTCTCCCTCACCATGTAGAGAAGGATGCTGAAGCCTGGAGCAGTTCAGAAGCCTTGCTTACAAGAAAATACTCTCTGAAATGTCAGTTTTCCTGCTCCTTCCCTCTCAAAGTCTAAATTATCTCTTCTTTAAAATATGTAGAAATAGACATTTCTGTGTATCCAATGAGACAATTCCAAATATTGAATGCTTGTTACCTACAAGGCACTCAGCCCTGAGCAATCTCCCCCACTGAGAACACTGAGACAACTTGTACAAAAAGAACTGTACCTTCTCTAAGCAGAAACCCAGCTACAGAAGCGATTCGTCTGCAGCCCTGACTGGCAGAGTAAGAAGAGCAGTGAACCTGGGACAGAGCTCCTGATCTCACTCTGCCTCTGACACACCCCAGGACTCTGAAGAAACCATTCAAGCTCTCTGGGCCTTGGTTTCCTCAATCTGTCATGAGCGGAGAGGACAAGAACATCACCCTGTTCCAAAAGTGTGTAAATAAAATGTCCTCTAACAGAGGCCTTTTCACAGACATTGAGAACAGATCTGAACTTCCCATGGTGTACAAGGCCCTGCTCGAGCTGGAGTCTCTGCCTCACTCACTCCACTCTGGCTGTGCCAATATTCTTCTCTCAGTTCCACACATACACACACACACACATGCACCAGGCTTTGTGACCACCCACCTGCCCTCACACACACACTCTCACATACGTCCCCATCCCCACAGGCACTCACATTCACACCTGCACACACACTCACTCCCCATAAACTAGGTTTTCTCAGGTTGGCACCCTTTCATCCGGCAGTTCTGGGCTTTAACGTCAGCTGCTCATCTTCTCTGAGACAGGCCGTCCCTTAGTATTCTCCATTTCGGCACCCAATTTTTTTCCTTTATGTTACTTACAACAATTTAAAATCATTTCACATGTCTTCCTTAGTAGACTCTATGCTCCATAATGGCAAAGATTAAATGTGTTTTATTCACCTTTGCTTCTTATCCCCAGCATTTACACTGTGTCTGGCACCTGAGAGGCATTCAATAAATATTTATGTAATGTATCAATCAGTATGATTCCAGGCCTTTTCCCCAATAGCTGATTCACTCCTCTATGACCATGGAAAGAGGACAGCAAATTCAAATACAAGTGCATGTAACAGCATGCATTGCTTTCTTGAAAAATATCGATTCATTGAGTTATGTAGATTTTCCAAATGTTGACACATTCATTGCACAGTATGTTTTAAAATACATTTGTTAATGTCACTACCATCTCATTGGGAAAGTCCTTAAGTGTTTGGAAGATGTCAAGCTCGTGATAGCAGACACAAGTGTTCCCAAAATTCTAATTTTCACTTGAAAGCTCTAATTTTATCATTAGCAACACATTGTCAGTTGTTTTCTCTAAAGCAACAGGCTCACTTCATTCATGTTTGAGAAAATGTCTGTCAGATACCCAAGTCTGAATAATCATATTTTGTCTGTTAGCATTCTTTCGAATAAAAATAGTATTCCATGAAAGAGATAGATAAGTTCACAACTCAACCAATCATACCAGTGCCTTTCCCCAAAGCAACCATTGTACTCTCATGTGTAACCAACGTGTTTCATGCATATTTTGCACAGTTCCCACATCACAGAGAATATTAAAGAGACATTTACTACTGGGTAAAGATGTGTTACATTTTTTTAAAATTTTCCTGTTTCTACTGTCTCATCAAAGACATTCTTTTTTTTTTTTAATTTTTATTGCAGTATGGTTGCTTTACAATGTTGTGTTAGCCTCCACTGCACAACAAAATGAATCAGCCATACACATGCAGATATCCCTTCCCTTTTGGAGTTCCCTCCCATTTAGGTTACCACAGTGCATTAGGTAGCCTTCCCGAAGCTATACAGTATGTTCCCATCAGTTGTCAAAGAAATTCTTAGTTGAAACTGGTTTTCTCTTCTGAGAGTGTCTGACAATGAAGAATACAGTGACTACTAGTACAGTTTGGTGCTACTGATTTGTGCTAAGGCACCAGCAGTTTTATCCGTCCTTCCCTTTGTGACATCAGTGAAAATGTCAACACAGATGAAAAACCAACACCTTAGTATTATTATGAAAATAATTTTAATCTTGCAGACCCCTGAAAAGGTTTCAGGAACCCCTAGGGGTTCACCAACCACACCTTGAGAACTACTGGCTTACAATAGTGCAATGGCTCATTCAAAGCTGGAATAAATTAAAATTTTTCCCAAGAACGTAAATAAACAGCCTTAATACACAATTTTTAGAATTTATACTTTACAGTCAAAACATCTTGAAAAAGATTGTTAGAATGAACAAAGTTAGTGGGAAAGTTAGTGGACACACACCTTTCAATTTCAAAACTTTCTACAAAGCCTCAGTAATTAAGATAGTATGGCACTGGCATAAGGACATATGCCAATACGGTACTGACATAAAGACAGATAATGTTATAAATTGAGAGTCCAGAAATAAACTCTAACGTTTATGGCAAACTGATTTTTGACAAAGGGATCAAGACAATTCCTTGGGAAAGAATAGTCTTTTTAAGAAATAATTCTGGGACAAATGAATATCCACATGCAAGAGAATGAAGTTGGACCCCTACCTCAAACCACACACAAAAATTAATTTGAACCAGACAAAATTTTAATTAAAAAGGCGACCTAAATGTAAGTACTAAAACTGTAACACTCTTAGAAGAAAATCTAAGAGTAAATCTCTGTGATCTTGGATTAGTCAGTGATTTTTCAGATGTGAAACTAAAGGCACAAGTGATAAAAGAGATGGATAAGTTGGACTTCATCAAAATTTAAAACTTTTGTGCTTCCAAAAGACACCATCAAGAGAAATAAAAGACAACCCACAGACTGGGAAAAAATATTTGGAAATCATTTATTTTATAAGGGGCTCATATCCAGAACATATAAAGAACACTTACAACTCAATAATAAAAAGACAAATAAGTCAGTCAAAAAACAAGCAACATTTTTGAATAGCCATTTCTCCAAATAAGATATACAAATAGCTAGGAAGCCCATAAAAAGAAACTCAACATTAGTCATTAGTCATCACAGAAGTGCAAATCAAAACCAAAATAAGAAACTGTTTCACACCCACTAGAATAGCAATTATAAAAAAGAATACTAATAGCAAGCACTGGCAATAATTTAGAAAGCTGGAACCTTCACTGTTGATGGGAACGTAAAATGATGCAGCCACTTTGGAAAATAGTTTAGAAGTTCCTCAAGATGTTAAACGTAGCTACAATATGACCCAGTAATCCTGCTCCTAGGTTTATGCCCGCACCCCAAATGAAAACATATGTCCACCCAAAAATTCGTACATAAATGTTCATAGCAGCATTATTCATAATAGGTAAAAAGTAGAAACAACCCAAAGGTATATCATCTGCTGAAATGGTAAATAAAATGTGATATTTCCATATGATGGAATATTATTTGGCAATAAAAAGGAATAAAACACTAATACATGCTATAATATGGATGAACCTCAAAAGCATTATGCTAAGTGAAAGAAATCAGTCACAAAAGACCACGTATTATACGATTCCATTTATATGAAAAGTCCAAAATAGGCAAGTCTAAGGAGACAGAAAGTGGATTAGAGGTTGTCTAGGGCAGGGGAGTGGGGGAAGGAGGGTAATGCTGAGTGACTGCTAATGACTATGAGGCTTCTTCGGGGAATGATAAAAAATGTACTAGAATCAGATTATGGTGATGGTTACACAACTCTAGAAATACACTAAAAGCCATTGAATTATACACTTCAAACGAGTGAACTTGATGGTATGTAAATTATATCTCGGAAAGCTGTTAAAAGTCAACATGAGTCTAGGAAAGGTAACCATAGTCACATAAAAAGAAACAGAATTATCAATGTTTCCTTTAGGAAATTTTCAGTAGCTGTAGTCAATTAAAATTTGATTTTTTTTAAAGTCTGCACTAAAATTATTCACCAAAAACAGAAGCAGGGTATCCCACTGCTTTACTGAAAATGGTTCATCTTTGATACCCTAGTAATATCCGGGAAAAGGAAACACAGGTATCTCAGTAGGGCTTCCTTCCAAGGTCATGTGATTTCTGAAAAAGCAACTTCTGAGTCTGAAGTCATCAGGGTGTTAATTCTGGGGATGGCTGGTTAACACCAAACACCCTGATCAAACCTATGACCATATACATGTCATATAATAAAGACCACATCCTCAGCTCAGAAAAAGAGCTAAAGACATTTCTAATAGAAAGCGCACTGAATACTGTTCGTTCAGGGACTGAGGATGATCCTTCTTAGAGTGAGATATTTTCCTTACTGGAACAAAGTAGCCATGTCTGACACCCATTTTCCTTTCTTAGCTAGATCCAGAAAGAAGGAAGGAAGGAAGAAAGGAAGGATAGGAGGGAGAGACAGGAAGGGAGGAAGGAAGGAGCAACTCAGAGATACTTCCATATGTCTAAAGTTGTAAAATCAAATGATCAGGGGAAGCCCAATCAGGGGACTGGGGAGAGCTAACCCTCCCTACCGCACCAGCCTCTGTCCCCACCTGCCAAACTCCAGACAGGGACACAATAAGCTACCCTCCACAAAGTGGGGAAGGAAAATCCAAGCAGGAGCTTATGAATAAATAAGCCTCCATCCTATATATTTCCACGTGCCCTTAGCTGATTAATCCTTACAAAATCCAAGGAGATGACTAGAAAGACACTTGGTTGGTGACCAACTTTTAGGTGGCCAATTTTAAATCTCTGATTTAAGTCTTTAAAGAGCTTTCATTTGTGAATAGAAAAGATAATGTTGCTGCTGATGAAAACTAGAATCCACGAAATCTCAGCTGAAACATTTGGAGTCTCTTCTTGTATACTATGTTCTGATGGCAACGAGGGCCCATTGTCCCCACCCACTCTGTAGAATTACAACCCTCTCCCCTCAGCAGTCCTAGCCAAGGAAAGCATGCCCACAGATGAGTGATTACTCACTGTTCTCACTTGTGGTTTGTTTTTTCTTTTTCCTAATACTCAACTTTGAAATTGGAAAGAAAGAAAAGAAAGGAAACCACATCCTTTGTACTCTCGATATATAAATAAGAGCCAATCAAGAACTGAAAACAGATTTTCACATTAATTGACGTGGGGACACCAGCCACAATGAGGAACTCCTCTACCTTTCTGGCAGCCACTCTCTCAATGGTCATTTTCCTCCTTCTAATTCCTGAAGGTAAGACTGATTCTTGTCATTTCCATTACAGCAATTAAGCAAAATGGAGCAGACTCTTTGGCAGTATTAGCTAAGTGTACTAAGGGGAGATTTTTTTCTCGCAAGCCTTAACATTCTTTCTTGGATTCTACATATATCTTTATTTTAGAAAGAAAAACAACCTTCTTTCTTCTTTACAATTCCTTTACAAAAGATAATAGAACCACCAGTGCTGCCAACTTGGGGCTTGAAAACTGCCAAAAAGGACACTGTAAAAACAAGTAAACAAACAAACAAAAAGTTCTTAAGTTAGGAAAACAAATAGGACCTTTCAGGGAAGGAATAGTGACGCCTCAGCCTTTCTTGCTGCAGAAAATGCATAGATAGCTTTAATGACAAAATCGGCAATACTTCAATAATAAATAAATAAATATATATTTTTTAAACCTGACCTAGACACACCCCAAGAATCAGGAATGATTCAAATATTTATCATTATTTCTCTAGGTTAGTGTGTCCTTGGGAATACATTAGGACATTGGGAGCATCCCCGCATTGACTCTTTGGAAGTGCTACAGTATTTTGTATTACGCTTATTCTTTGATGTACTAAGTAGTAACCAATTTGCCTGGTTTTGTGTGAGTTGCACATGCATCAGTTTGAAATGCTGCAAAAGTCATGGGATTATCACTAGAAGGGTAATAGCCCCGGGGTAGCTCTAGATGTTCCTTAAAAACTTTCTAGGCAGTGAAAAGCACTCTGGGGCTAGGCTGAACTGTGCTGACAAATGTGGAGCAGCCATGGGTTTTCCCCACATTCTGGCAGCTTTTGGAGATGGAAGTGGTGGGCAGATGCTGATGCAACAACCTATCTTACCAAAAATTCCCAAGGAAGTTCTCTAGTTTATCTTGCACCTAAAAGTTTTAGAAATAATAAGGTTACAGGGCATTAGAAACAAAAGGGTGGGCAGAGTACTATAAGTATGGCATAGCACGACTATGTTCAGGCATGTTAAATCCTCCACAACAGTGAAAACAGAGCAGATTTTAAAAATCCAATCTTATCTTTTCTTCAAAGGAAACAACAAAAGCAACTTACTCTTTGTTTCCTGTGGTCAGAGAGAGAAATGTGGGTCCCTAAAAGGAACAGACACAGCAAAGCAAGACTTGATGCTCTGGACGGGAGGTCTCAATCCTTCTACACGTTAGAATCCTCTGGAGGGTTTCAAACAATGCTGATACCCCAGCCCCAGTGATTTTAATTTATTGTGATTCTGGGTGGGAACCAAGAATTGCTAGTTTTAAAAGCTTCTCACCTGCTCTAAATCCTATTCCCGAATCCTAGGTTGTGGGATATGGGGACTTTTTCTGACGTGGTATTTGTGCTCACCAAACACAGGACTCTGCAAAACGAACTATTATACTGAGTTTATGATTTCTGCAGCCCAGACGGTCCAAAGATGCATCTTTGAAATCCATCTATTTGTGATACACCCCAGGAAAATTGAGATGTAGGTGAAGTTCTCTTGGTTTCTCTAAGTTCCTTATCTTTTTACTTCTAGAGTCTAGGACTTCTCCTTCCCAACTCCCTTCTGGAAACCCGCTTCCCCTTCCCCCACTCTCATCATTTACACCTCATTGTAAATCTGGCAATGAGTTAGCTTTAATAATGGAGTAACAGGCACTGTGCCCTATTGAAGCAAACCTGAGTCCCAGCCAATAGTCAGGAGAAATGTTTGGGGAGAATCCAAGAACATCTGGTGTAGGAAGGTGATGCTGAGAGTATATCACACGGGCACAAGATCCTCTCAACCAACATGTATGGTTTGCCTCGTGCTTTGGTCTCACTGTTCGCTAATAGTGAATCTCTACTCTTGTTCTATCACCAAAGAAATTTTACTAAGGCAGAATTCTCTCCCTATAGTATCTTCTCTCCTCTCTTCATTGGAAAAGGGCTTAAATTAAACCACGTGGTACAGTCTGGAGATTGAAGGGGAGCTTCAGTTGCAAAAGATATTATTCTCTCAATTTATGAATGAGAAGAGTGCAAATTTCAATAAGCAAAAGTCTCACAATGACCAAAGAACTCAAGGGTAGGGTCACAGCTAAAAGGTACTAATATCAGTTTGTAAGCTGTGGGGTTTTGCAAGGGCTTGGGGCAAAAAGGGTGGTTTTCAAGCTTCTAAAAGCCACTCTGCTTCCCCAAATTAATACTTAGCCAGAAAGGGAGAGGTGTGGGAGAGCACTCAAGGCTGTCATCATCACCAGCGGCTCCTTGTGTTACTGGTATAAACCCATGCACAGTTGTCTGCCTTTTCAAGCCCTGAGGCCTGAGGTCAGCGGTTGTGACCGATTTCCAGCCTGATAATCCCTGGAATGGCCAAAGGCATGGTTTCTGTGGATGAAAGAGCAGGACCTTCTCAGAAAGTCCAACAGGAATGGGATTTACATTCAGATATCTGAAATCCACATGAAGATGGGGAGGATGCCCTCATCTCCCCTCCTCTCTAAGTGGGGAATGCATGTCTAGTCTTAGAAACATGGCTTTAGGTAGAACTCTTTGGAGGGGTCACTGATATGACATGTCTTTTTCTTTTTAACAGATCTCTGTGTAAAAATTATTGGAGGAAATGAAGTGACTCCTCATTCAAGACCCTACATGGTGCTACTTCAAGAGAAAAGTATCTGTGCCGGGGCTTTGATTGCAAAAGACTGGGTATTGACTGCAGCTCACTGTAACCTGTAAGTGCTTGGGTTTAAAAAACATTTGTGGAGATATTCTAACTTGGGGGAATATTAATGAAGACAGTAAATACCACTAAAGCCACAGGATCTTTACATCGCTTACATCTTTGACAAATTGCTTTACCCCAAAAGGGAGTTGAGCCCAGGTTCGGCCCCAAAGAATCCGACCAATGAGGAAGCAGCAACCAGAGCTCTTTCGGAAGATCTCCCCTAGAGCTTCCCTAGATGCTTCTGATCTTGACTTCATGATGGTGCAGAAGGGTGAAAATTTCAGGGTCCCCTCAGGGGCCTGAGCACCACTGTCAAGCAGAGAAAGCTTCTTTTGAATGCCTTCCTGTTTTTCTTATGAACTTCTCACGCCTTCAGCCATCTCTTAACCACCGTCAACCACTGCCTTCAAACCTCTTCCAGGGCTGGTCTTTTCTCTGCTCCTACATCAAGCTTCTAAACCTAAATCAAGCTTCTGTCTATTATGATAGCCACTATCATGTTGGCTATGTAATTACCTATGGCTATATACATTTACATTAATTAAAGTTAAATCAAATTACAAATTTAGGTCCTCGGTCTCACTGGCCACATTTCGAGTCCTCAGTAGCCTACACGGGGCTCCATATTGGACAGAGCAGATCTATAGAACATTTCATCATCAAAGTATAGTCTACTGAAAGCACTGTTCTAATGTCTTAAGTGAGACTAATATCAGCTGTGTAATGGAAAAACAGCAATGTGAATATATGGTTGGTGTAGTTTACACACTAAGATGTGAGTGATAATGGCCTTCATCATTAATGCATCAGAGAGGATCTTGATTTTATTAACCAAAATGAACCTTTAGCACGGAGTAATAAAAGGAAAGAATGCTGGGACCCTCCTGCAGACCACCATCCCCTCAAACACACACTCAATGCCATGCAAATAGGGTCTTCCACTAAGCGATCTATCTCTGAAAGTTTTCCCATTTAAGTCTGCTGTTCTCTTACAAAGATTTCTTCAGTGCATTAGTCTACAACTATTGAGTGTCTTTTGCTTTTGTCTCTAGACTACTAAGATCTCTGTTTTCCAGTCATCTGCAACCTGATTCTCTATGACAACTAAAGGAAGGTTGAGGAGACGGCAGTAAAACCCCAACAAAGATCCCAAGACTTGGCTTAGCTTCCATGGAATTCTCTTATCATTTGTTTTTCAGTGAAACTAGTTTAGCTTGTTATAAATAAGCTGCAGGTGATCATGATGATAATGGTAATGATAAATTCATAAACAATTCACTTTTTATTCTTTAAAGTACACATTTTTTTCTGAGCCACAAACAAGTATTTTCACAGCAAGCATATTTACAAATGGGACAATGAAACTGATCAGCACATAATATGCTCAGCTTCTGATTTAAAGGGTAAACCAAATTAACGGTGTTGTGTCTGTTTTCAGGAACAGAAGATCCCAGATCGTTCTTGGGGCTCACTCAATAACCAAGAAAGAGCCTGAAAAACAGATCATGTTTGTTAAGAAAGAGTTTCCCTATCCATGCTATGACGAGGACACGCATGAGGGTGATCTTAAACTTCTAAAGGTACGAACCTTTGATTATACTTTTGATTGAAAGTATAGAAGCTCCTATAGTCTGGCCACCTACATGGAAACCTTTCTCAGTGTCCCGATAACTACAGACTGTAGCTGCGTAAGGGGGTGGGGGGTGGGGGTCCCTGAGGGTTCAGCTAGAATTTAAATAAAAATGTGCAATTTTAGTTTTTTTTAATTCATTTTTATTGGATGAAATTCTTAATTATCTCATTCTGTTAACTTTTTGCTTGTCTTCCAACAGCTGAACAAAAAAGCAACAATTAATAAAAACGTGGCTATCCTTCCTCTCCCTAAATTGGGGGATGATGTGAAACCTGGGACTATGTGTCGAGTTGCAGGATGGGGTAGGTTTCGCAATAATTCACCTCGGTCTGATATTTTGAGAGAGGTCAATGTCACCGTCATAGACAGAAAAATCTGCAACGACCAAAGCCACTATAATTATAACCCTGCGATTGGACTGAATATGATTTGTGCCGGAAGCCTCCAAGGTGGAAGAGATTCCTGCAGTGTAAGTAAAATAAGATTCCAAACTCTAGCTGTTGGGTTAACTCATGCAGATGTAGAGAACGTGAAGTCACTCTTTGCCTTGTCATGACACTGGCTTCTACAGCGTCCTAGTGCTTTTAAAAAGAAGTTTGATAGGGCTTCCCTGGTGGCGCAGTGGTTGAGAGTCCGCCTGCCGGTGCAGGGGACACGGGTTTGTGCCCCGGTCCGGGAAGATCCCACATGCCGTGGAGCGGCTGGGCCCGTGAGCCATGGCCGCTGAGCCTGCGCGTCCGGAGCCTGTGCTCTGCAAGGGAGAGGCCACAACAGTGAGAGGCCCGCGTACCGCAAAGCTCCAGTCAAATTAATTAATGTTCTCAGCTCAGGTGAGTTGTTCATCATAAACCATGCTAGTGCCTGGGTTGAACTACTACATCTTCTTGATTTTATATCGAAAACCACTAAGAAGCTATTTTTTCTCATTTTTCATATTAACATATATAGATCTAAACTGAAAAATATATAACACTGAGGAGAGCTGAAGTCAGGGT
This sequence comes from Monodon monoceros, assembly GCF_005190385.1. Lineage (NCBI taxonomy): Eukaryota > Metazoa > Chordata > Mammalia > Artiodactyla > Monodontidae > Monodon > Monodon monoceros. The sequence goes on from NW_021703768.1 coordinate 42,731,694, forward strand.
TCCTCTAGGGCCTTCAGTACGTTTTCCCCATCTGATCACCCCCCAAAAATTCCTCTGCCATTTAACCAGGTAAGTCTGAAATGCCTGCATTCCCAAGACAGACTCAAGATCTCCGGGGTAAACCCCATAGCTTCCTAGAGCTGAGCTCAACCCCTGGAAACAACTTCCAAGCATGATCCATTCCAAAGTACACACAAGCCTGCCTACCATATGCCCTGAGAAGGGCTGGGACTGGGCTCCGCCTAAAGATAGGAGTAGAAGAACCCTTGACAAAGGTTTAAGCTCTGAGCACTGGTTTGTCACTTCTCACTTCACTGGGATGGAGCTGAGCCCTCAGAGCCTTGCATTTGCAGAACTCTGTGTACAAGCCTCAACAGCCCTTCATCTGGCACCACCCACCCTCCCTAAAGCCAGAAACAGCCAAGCTGGTCTCTAGACCTTAAATACATTTAAATATGCTGATTCTAAAGTCCCTTGAGAGAATACAAGGTCACATATTGGGTGGCTCACGCACAAGAATAAAGCATGATTTACAGCTAACTGAAGCCTTCCTCCTAGTGGAACCAGGCAGTTCCAAAGTGTTATCACTGACTTGCCAGGAGCATCCATCTAGCAACAGATGCTCTAAGGAGGCTCGGGAGGAAAATCAAAGAATAACGTAAATTCCACGAGAGCAGTACTTTTTGTCTATTTTTTTTTCTTTTTGTCTATTTTGTTCACTGATTTAGTCCTAGTGTCTAGAAGACTACATGGCACATGGTAGATGCTCCATAAATATTGACTAAATGAACGATGTTTGCTAGAAAAGAATGGTGTTTGTGGGAGTTTGAAGGAATTGACCTCCAAGGTCTAATTTTAATGTTCATTGATACTATATAGGGTGATAGACTGGCAGATTAATAACACAAGTTTTAAAATGTAATTTTCTCTTCAATGATTACTGTATTGATTAGTTGAATTTTATTTTGAGTCTTTCACACTCAATACGCTCTTTAGAGATACTGTTGTATAACTTATTTCATTAAATGTTTCTTTCTCATTAAAAAAAAAAGGAGACTCGAGGTAGCAATTTCTGTCTATTTGAGAAGGGGAAGGAAAAGGTTGCTTCGGCTTTGTTCCTTTGGGAAGACAATTATCTGCTGGAGGAACTAGAAAACATGGCTTTTATTCTTTGCCTCAGTGGCCAATCTGCATTTGACTATTTTATCCCTTGAGCGATTATTAAACATTTTGAGAAAATGACAAACAGGAGAGTTTCTAAAGCAGAGAATTTGTCTCAACGTTAGTGGATTACACAAATAATACAAGTTTCATTTCAATTTTCACTGCTTCATAAACAAATCGAGAAAACCAATTTGAACATATTATTGAATATTCCCAAACATTTGGGTTTTTTAAGCACTAATTGTCAAGTAAGTCAAGGCTGGTCTTAACCTCACCTTAAAGGCTCCACATTAAATGGAATTTCTTCCATTCTGCTAGTGGTCATATTTGGTGCTGGTCTTCATCATTCCTCTTGTTTTCCCCCAGGGAGATTCTGGGAGCCCTTTGATATGTGAAGGCATTTTCAGAGGCATCACTGCCTTTGGCCTTCCAGGGAAATGCGGAGACCCTCGAGGACCTGGCGTCTATACTCTTCTCTCAAAGAAACACCTCAGCTGGATAGCTAAGACTATGAAACATGCAGTTTAGATAACCGTATTTCATTTCATTTGCTGTTACTTCTTTTTTTAAAATTTTTATTAGAGTATAGTTGATTTACAATGATGTATTAGTTTCAGGTATACAGCAAAGTGAATCAGTTATTCATATACATATATTCACTCCTTTTTTTTAGATTCTTTTCCCATATAGGCCATTACAGAGTATTGAGTAGAGTTCCCTGTACTATACAGCAGATTCTTATTAGTTATCTGTTTTATATATAGTAGTGTGTATACGTCAGTCCCAATCTCCCAATTCATCCCTCCTGCCTCTTATCCCCTGGTAACCATAAGTTTGTTTTCTATATCCATGACTCTACTTCTGTGTTGTAAATAAGTTCATTTGTACTCTTTTTTTTTTTAAGATTCCACATATAAGCGATATCATATGATATTTGTCTTTCTGTGTCTGACTTACTTCACTCAGTACAACAATCTCTAGGTCCATCCATGTTGCTGCAAAGCATTATTTTGTTCCTTTTATGGCTGAGTAATATTCCACTTAATATGTGTACCCCATCTTCTTTCTCCATTCCTCTGTTGATGGACATTTAGGTTGCTTCCATGTCCTGGCTATTGTAAGCAATGCTGCAATGAACATTGAGGTGCATGTATCTTTCTGAATTATGGTTTTCTCCAGGTATATGCCCACTGCTGTCATGTCTTAATTTTATCATAAATAAAATCAACTTGTATCACTGTACTTGTTGCTCTCCTATAACTTTAGCAGGCAGATCTCCACCAGCAAAGTGAACCAGAGTAATATAGAGAACTTGCGGATAATGCAAAGGAGAGATCAGGGACCAATGTCACCTGTGTCATCCATGTGACAAGTGACATGCAAACTTGGCTTGAAATATTCACTTCACTGATTCAGTGGGGCCCAGCAGGAGGGACACTAAGGTCAGTCTGTCTAGTAACAAGTACAGTGAAGGGCTCAGCAATTCTGCAAGAAACAGAGACAGCCAGTCTGGAGCGTTTGGATTAAAAGGAAATGTTTGCCCTTCAAAGGCCATTGTTCCACATCAACACCTGCTATTCAGATTTATATGTAAGAACCTGAGTCGATGGGAGAAGTAGAAACAGAAAATGCCTTACAGTATTTTCCAAAGGCAGGTGAGAAACAGAAATTAAAATTCTAGGGGATATTAATGAGGCACTTAGCTAGCCAAAAAAAGGATACAAGGAAAGTCAGCCTCCTTTCTCAGTAGTTTGAATTTAAGCCTTGGATTATCTAGGTGATTTCTTGGTTCCCCTTGTCATTGAGTCTGGGTAGGTCTAATCAACATGGTGGTTACAGTGACTGCCATCTCATACTAGGGAGTGAGTGTTGAATCATGGCCTGAAATTTTCCTTTGGGAAAAAACTCAAGATATTTATTCAGCGTATTGAACTTAGTGGATAGTCATCAGTCCAGTAGCCACTTGAAGATGAGATTATGTGAACAGATTCCTCTGATTTCCATCAGTTCCCTTTGGAATATAAATCTTATATGTGTGTGCATGTATACATACATAAACATATACATACACACACACACAGTATATCCAAACTAAGAACATACAGCAACACTAAGAGACAGCTTCTTAAGACAAATGAAGGAACATAGCTTAAAGACTGACCAGAATACTGGTCCTTTGGTTTTCAACCATGGCTGCCCATTAGACTTACCAGGCTCTTTAAAATGACCAATGCTCAGGTCTCACCCTTAGAAATTTTTATTTAACTTGATGAGAACCAAGACAAAGTATTCTTTTTATAAGCTCCCCAATGATTTTAATATGCAGCTGGGGATGAGAACCCCTATATTAGAAAGTGAAGTCTCATGCTGATATCTAAAAGAGATGCTCTAAGAGGATATTTTAGATGCCTGCTATAATCCCTAATTAGGATTTTAATAGCAATAAGAGGATGGATGGCGTATTCCCTACTGGCAACATTTATTACAGATTTTGAAGTCCACTTAAAAAGAGTTGTATGAAACCCTTGTTCATTGCTGGTAGAAGTGTAAATTGGTAGAGCTTTTCTTAGGAAAAGGGGCAGTGTCTATTAAAACTGAATGAACACATATGCTATGACCTAACAATTCTACTCCTGGGTATATACCAAACAGAAATGAGGGCTTTTTTTCCACCAAATACGTGTTTGAGGATGTCCATAGCAGCTCTATTCTTAAAAGTCAAAATTGAAAATAACTCAAATATCCATTCATAATAAAATGGATAAACAATTGTTGTATATACAATGGAATATTACACAGCAGTGAAAAAGACCAAACTACATGCCTGTGTCATGCATGAATGCAACAATATGAATTACTCTTACAAATATAAGGTTGAGTAAAATAAACCAGACCAAAAAAAAAAAAAAAAAGAAAGAATATTTACGGTATGATTACATTTATCTGAAGGTTGGCATGAGGCAAAACTAATTCATGGTGACCGAGGTCAGAATAATGGAGGGGTATTGACTGAGTGGACACAAAGTAGTCTTTGGGGGTGAAAGAAATGTTCACATCTTGATCTGGATGATTTATTCATATGATCTTGATCTTATTCATAAATTAAACACTCACTGAGCTGTACACTTAAGATGTATGTGCTTTATATAACTTATTAGTCAATAAAAGTTTTATATTACAAAATTTTTGTAGCAGAGGCTTCTGTTTTGTGTATTATCTGTAAGTTCATTTTTTTCTTTACTGAAACCATATTCCAGACTTCCACCAAAACTAACAGTAGTAAAAGATAAATTGCTATTTTTCTTAAATGAGAGCCTAGTTCACACACCAGTATTAATTGAGAGAAGTGATCTTTGGTCATGTCATAGTGCCGTGAGATTGTTAAGATAGAAGTAACCACGTCAGAATGGTGGGGGACACTGGAAGTGGCCTCACCATTTTGCTCCTTTCCCTGCTAAACTTTTTCTTATAGTTTATACCTGGCTAAATAAGAAGAAGATCAAATGAAACCCATTTTCTTAAAGAAGAAGAGTGTGTATTGCGGGAATGTAGCATATTTGCAGCTTTTGGTGACCTAAAATTTTATAAGTTAAAAATTACTAGCACTACCAAGCAGATTTTCTGAGTTTAAAAACAGGGAAAAGAACAGAATGTATGGCAACTTGTCAGGAGAGTCCTAACACCCCTTGTATTTACTATTCCACTTTTCAATTATCAAGGCTTTTATTTGGTTTTTTTTTTTTTTTTTGAGGAGCGGTATTAAGGGAGTGTGTATGTATTGGTAAAAACCATTTATGACAAAGCAAATAAATTAATCAACATATGTTAGCTGACACATGCAAAACATTCCAAAGGACACTAAAAAATATAACATCTTGACACTAAAAAGCACGTCATCTTGTTTGAGCCTCATGACAACACCATGGAGAAGGCAAGGCCAATATCCCTCAACTCCTCAATCGAATTGTCCAGAAGAAATAAGCATGTTAAAACTTAAATAAACAAAGATTCACATAGTAATAAAAGATTTTTTTAAAACAACTAGAATAATTATATTAACACAAAGTAGGTGATACAGACTGATGCCAAGAGTTAAAGCCAGGTAACATCATTTCAAAACACTTCCTGGAGAGGTCAGGACTTATGTGAAGGTGCAAAGCAAAAGAAGAGAGGAGCAGGAATTCCAGACTAGAAAGAAGAGGTCTAACAAAAGCATAAGGCAGGAAATCATAAGACTTAGCCCAGGGTTAACACAGGAAGGAGTGAGGATTAACGTTAAAAAGATAGAACAGTGGGGCTTCCCTGGTGGCGCAGTGGTTGAGAGTCCGCCTGCCGATGCAGGGGACACAGGTTCATGCCCCGGTCTGGGAAGATCCCACATGCCGCAGAGCGGCTGGACCCGTGAGCCATGGCCGCTGAGCTTGAGCGTCCGGAGCCTGTGCTCCGCAATGGGAGAGGCCACAACAGTGAGAGGCCCGCGTACCGCAAAAAAAAAAAAAAGATAGAACAGTGGTCTGATCAAGCTTGAAGAAACCTTAGCAGTTATCAAATCCAAATTCCTATTCTTGCAAATGTTGTGACATACCCAAGGTCACTCAGCAAGTTTATGGCAGAGCCATAACTGGTACAGGTCCCCAACTTCAGGTTCTGGGCTCAGGACTCCGAGGTGGAGGCCTAGGGGGTTAGGTCATGGGAGTCATTGAGAGTCTATGAGCAGGGGACGGGAGGACCAGCACGATGCTTTTAGAAATGTAACCTAGCAGCAACGTGGAGACCCATGAAGAATAAAGACAGGAAGCCAGTTAGAAGGCAATTACTACAAACTGGTCATCAGGTATGCAGGACATTACAAGGGTAAAACAACAAACAGAGAACAAGGGGTAAACTGAATAACCAGGAGGCTCCCTGAGTAATGGGAGGACCAGGATAAAGATGACACCATGATAAGAGAAAAGGGAGTCCCACAGAAGTCCTCTTTTTGAGAGGAAATAATACGCATGCTTAACATAGAGTAGCACTTTAATCAATGTTTTTCAAGCGAATAAGTTGTGTTTTTAATGTATTGAGTTTGAGCTAAAGACAAAAAAAATATCTCAGAAAAGAAATATCCAGAGACAAACAAGTATGAGGCTGGAGCTTGGGAGAAAAGCCGAGCGACAAAGAAGCGTTTAGAAATCTTTGCTGTAGATAGTCTTGTGACTATAGCAGTGAAAATGCACCTCTAACGAGGAAAAGACAGAGAGAGAAGAAGAAGAAAAGGGGAAGAGGAGGGGGAAATCAGAGAGAGAAGCATAGAGTCAGAGACGGTGTCTGGGAAATGCAATGGAACGAAGCAGAGCAAGTGAAGTAACCTGAGAAGGAAGGTCGGGAGAACAGGCATTCACCTCAGGAAAAGCACGGCATCTTGTTTGAGCCTCATGACCACACCATGGAGAAGGCAAGGCCAACATCATTATTCTCACGTAGAAATCAGGAAGCTGAAGCTGAGAGGGGCTGAGTGACTAGCAGCAATTCCACACACAGGCCGTGCCATCAGCTGCGGCAGAAAAAACCCGGGTCTGGTCTGGACTCAAAGCCAGGTGCAGCACTCTGCCTCGGTGGCCTGTGGGAAGAAGGACAGGCAGCTCACGTTCCACATGTCAAGGGCTGTTGCTGAGGACAGGGAAGCAATCTAAGCTGGGGCCAGGAATCCCATCCAGGATAAACGGCTTCTCCAAACCCCTGCCACATTCAGGGCTGGCGCTCCCACTGAGCCTTTGCCATGGAAAACACCAGTCAGGGAGGGCTCTGGGTAACACCCTAAAGTGGCTAAGGTTTTGCTTCACTGTTGCCCTTCAGAGCTCTTCCCCCTTGTTTTGGTTCCCTAAGGCTGCTGTAATAAATTACCACAAACTGCACGGCTAAAGACAACGGAAATTTATTCTCTCACAGACCAGGAGTCCAAAATCAAGGATTTGGCAAGCAGGGGAGATTCTATTCCCTGCCTCTTCTACTTTCTGGCAGTCATTGGCCATCCCCAAATTGTAGCCACATCACTCTAATCGCTGCTTCTGTGGGCACATCATCTCTGCTTCTGTGTGTCTGTTCTCCTCTGTGTGCCTCTTATAAGGACACTTGCCATTACATTTAGGGCCCATCTTGATAATCCAGAATGATCTCATCTCAAAATCTTCAACTTAATTACATCTGCAAAAACCCTTTCACCAAATAAAGTCACACTCACAGGCTTCTGGGATTTGACATGGATAGCTTTGACGTGGACCAGTTTTTAGCTCACCACACCCCTCATGCCTTATACCATTATTAGTTCTATCTTCTCTAACCCACCAACACCCAGGGATTACCATGGCTGTGCTCCTACCACACACTCTATCTCTCTTCTTATCCTTCCCTGAAAGTCATCCTTTTGGGATCTTGGTTTCAAGAAACTAATCAAGGGCTTCCCTGGTGGCGCAGTGGTTGAGAGTCCGCCTGCCGATGCAGGGGACGCGGGTTCGTGCCCCGGTCCGGGAGGATTCCACATGCCGCGGAGCGGCTGGGCCCGTGAGCCATGGCCGCTGAGCCTGCGTGTCCGGAGCCTGTGCTCCGCAACAGGAGAGGCCACAATGGTGAGAGGCCCGCGTACAGCAAAAAAAAAAAAAAAGAAACTAATCAAATAAACTGATGCAGCTTAATGGAAAAGGACCCAAAAATCTGTCTCACAAAACATACATGAGTCTTTCATATGGAATTCTGAAGACAATACCCTCTTTCTATTATCTATCTGATCATTTCTCAAAGAACACTGTGGAACAATAGTTCTATACGAGGTTGATAGGTATTAAAAATGAAAAGAGTCTTTAATGTTCACATTAATTTGGAAGCTCCAAGTTAAGAAAATTATACAGGATTCCTTATTTCAAAACTGCTATATGCATTAGAAATATTTGGAAGAAGAGGCTATAATAGGCAGCATTTCTGAAACTTATTTCACCAGAGTCCTTTTGACTTGAACATCTCAAACTACTAGGGTTCCTTGGAAAATACTTTCCAAATCTATCCTAATCCAACAGTAACTTTCACGATCAAAAACTTCAGGCCAAAATCCACAAAGCTGACTCCATGAAAGAAAGCTGGGACTGGGAAGATGAGAGGAAAAAAGAGGTTGGATATGTTTTTGACTGGGTAGGTATTTGGGGGCACAACTAAAATCAAATGAGGTGGGTGGCCACCCCCTCATAGGAGGAGTACTGCTTACAACTCAATTGAGAGCTGGAATTTCAGAAATAATCTTGTTCTCTGACACAAGATTCTCGACAGCAAGGAGTGCCGATACACTATCCCACTCCCAAAGGAGACATTTCTTAGATACTTGGGGCTTTTTCCATCTAAACACATAACTCCCAATGCTCTCCTTCATGCATACACACGCACACACACGCACATACACATACACACGCGCACAGACACACCACCAAGGAGACATGGGATTGGCCCTAGGCATGTTGGTGCATTAAAAATGTTTAAATTTATAGATATAATGCCTTCTTCTTATTTTACAGATGAAGAAAAAACTTAAGAATATCGAGCAATTTGTTCAAGGTCACACAGCTGATTAATGGCAGAGCCAGAACTAGAATCCAATTCAATGCTTTAACTGTTTACCACGCTCCAAATCCAATGCAAAGAAGAATCTCTTTTTCTAATGAAGCCCAGTAACCATTAGTTTTTAAAAATTAAATTTTTTTTAATTTGAGCCATATAAATGAAAAGCAACTTAATTTAGTTAGGAAAATATAGATCATTATACCAATGCTTTAAAATTAAACCTAAAAAAGAAAAACCTATTCAATAAATATAATCAGTGATAAATACTCTTTCATTCTTTATTATGGTGTGTTAAGATGAAGAGGAAGGAGGAAGAGAAAGTGGAAAAAGGAATAACAGGGGGGCTTCCCTGGTGGCGCAGTGGTTGAGAGTCCGCCTGCCTATGCAGGGGACACGGGTTCATGCCCCGGTCCGGGAAGATCCCACATGCCGCGGAGCGGCTGGGCCCGTGAGCCATGCCTGCTGAGCCTGTGCGTCCGGAGCCTGTGCTCCGCAACGGGAGAGGCCACAACAGTGAGAGGCCCGCGTACCACAAAAAAAAAAAAAAAAAAAAAAAAGGAATAACGGGGAAAAAATCCCAAATGTTTTGTAGAGCAGGCTTTGAAAAATATCTTGACTTAAAAAATGGAGAGCTGCTTCTAGAACTTGTTAGGAATATGGCATTTGGATGGAAACAAAAACATTCTTGAAATACATTTTTCACATTAGTGACAATCTCAGTTTACTAGATAGTGGGAAATGCCACCTTATCTCAGATGAAGGTCCTCTTTTAGGATTTACATCTCCACGTGCCAAGAGTACTGTCACTGAAAGCATGCAAAGTTTGGTTTTCTTTATGCAGCTGCATCCATAAATGAGACCACATACTGACGTATGTGCAATGGACTGATGAAACCCAGTCAAAGGCCAGATCTCACTTATAGACTAGAAAGTTACCTACCACTGTTTCAAACCTTGGAAATTACAACTCTCAGGGGGGTGGATAGGAGGGGGAATTATAAGGTATCTTTCTTCTGTAGTCAGGTGGGTGAGACCTCTTTAACTAAAATTTTCCCCCAGAGAATTATGACTGTGGGTAACAGGGTGAGACTTACTAAGGGCATGACCACAATCTAGAACAGCTTTTTTCCAGCTTTATGACCACAACTCATTGTCAAAACTACATTCTATGCAGTGACCCCATACATAGACATGCAAATGTACTGATAACTATGACAACAGTTATTCACAAAATAATACCTACTTTTCCATTTTTCCATTCTATACCATTCTATTTCTTTTTTTTTTTCAGTGCTGATCTTGACCCACAATGGAAACACTGACAGACAGTAAAAACACATAGAAGCTGAAGACCTCAGCAGCCCCATGCCATGTGGCAGTGCCCCCTGAAGCATGTTCACCAAGCAAGAATCTCAAGATGCTCCCATACAAAGATTTCCCAGATGAATTTGGGAAACAGAGAATGCTGTAACTCCTCTTGGAGATTCCCAATACACATAACGTATCAAAGGCTTTGAGACATTCTTAGGAAAGAAAAACTGTTCTTGTTTAACCCAGAATTTCCAAATTTATCTGACCACATGATGTGTGTTTGTAAAACAATCTTCCTGCTAAACACTTTGGGGAAATCTCGTACACAGCAGAAACTACTGAGTTAGAGATGAAAATTAGTGTCTAAAAGTTCAAAATTAACTGCAACTTCTCCAACCAAAAGCATTTTAAAGGAAGGAGAAAAGGTTAAATGTACCTTTGGATAGCTCTCTAATATCGATGAAAAAAATTCACAAGTCATTAAAACTAGAAAAGTATAACTTATTAAGGATAGAGAAACAAAAACACACTAAGTACATTCCTTATTCTAAGCATGAGCAAATGGTTCAAGTATCTATCAGTACTCCCACCTAGCTGATGGACCTATCTAGCTGCTGGAATTATAATTTTGTAAAGAACTGGGTTTTGAGGCTTGATTTTAAGTGTTTCTCTAAACTGAAAAGGTCTGGTGAATTGTGATTAAATATATGCAAAGGACCAACTCATGCTTCTCCTGCACTCATGCTGGTACAGAAGTGGCTCTGTCAAGAGCTGCCTGTATTTTTTTTTTTTTAACGTCTTTATTGGAGTATAATGGCTTTACAATGACGCATTAGTTTCAGCTTTATAACAAAGTGAATCAGCTATACATATACATATATCCCCATATCTCCTCCCTCTTGCATCTCCCTGCCACCCTCCCTATCCCACCCCTCTAGGTGGTTACAAAGCACCGAGCTGATCTCCCTGTGCTATGCGGCTGCTTCCCACTAGCTACCTGTTTTACATTTGGTAGTGTTTATATGTCCATGCCACTCTCACTTTTTCCCAGCTTACCCTTCCCCCTCCCCGTGTCCTCAAGTCCATTCTCTAGTAGGTCTGCGTCTTTATTCCCGACCTGTCCCTAGGTTCTTCAGAACCATTTTTTTTTAAAGATTCCATATATATGTGTTAGCATATGGTATTTGTTTTTCTCTTTCTGACTTACTTCACTCTGTATGACAGACTCTAGGTCCATCCACCTCACTACAAATAACTCAATTTCGTTTCTTTTTATGGCTGAATAATACTCCATTGTATATATGTGCCACATCTTCTTTATCCATTCAACTGTCAATGGACACTTAGGTTGCTTCCATGTCCTGGCTATTGTAAATAGAGCTGCAATGAACATTGTGGTACATGACTCTTTTTGAATTATGGTTTTCTCAGGGTATATGCCCAGTAGTGGGATTGCTGGGTTGTATGGTAGTTCTATTTTAATTTTTTAAGGACCCTACATACTGTTCTCCATAGTGGCTGTACCATGCCTGTATTTTTATTCACCTAGTCACACAGTATAACAGCTGAAGGATATATACTCATTTTGAGGTTAAACTGAGCTCCAGCCAGCCTGACCGCAGAAGCAGGAAGTCTTTCTGTTAAGGGTGTTTTGTTGTGGCCAATAACATTCTCAGACTCTCCAAAGAGAGTCATGGTATTATCACTACCTAATATTGTATATATTTGGTTTTTGTCTGTCTGCTCCCACAAAAGTGTGAGCTCCATGAGGGCAAGGATATTGTCTGTCTGGTTCACCTGTGTATTCCCAGTGCCATTAAAAGTACCTGGCACATAGTAGATGCTAAATAAATAAATGTTAAATAAATAACTTCCAGGGATGACCAGAAGACAAGTTGAGTGGCAAGAGGAAGAAGATAGAGTATGTAATCAGAGGTCTACAAGAGACTGGATGCCAGTGCTCTGTTCCTTCATTAGCCAACACTTCTGTCTCCCTATTTCCCTCAGCCCCCTTTAACATTTCAGATTGCACCAAAGAGCATTTAAGATTCTTGAGGACAAGGCCCGGGTCCTGTTCTCCATCATGGGGTCTTGCTCTCAAGAAGTAACCAGTAAACATTTACAGAACTACGCTGACAAAGAACAGCAGTCTGCCTTGAAAGGGCAGAGGCTCCCCAGAGTCTCACAGTCTGGAGTGGTCTCCCCACATACAACAATGTCTCACCCTTTTCATACTTCCTTATCTCCCACACATTTCAGCTCTGCCGGTTCTTCTGCAAAATAGGGTAAGATGAGTCATAATGCTAACTCCAGAGTTCAGAAACACATTTTGAAAACTGTCCACAATCATCACTGCATACACAAATGCAAGAACATGACAGTTATAAGTGACGAACAAATGCAAGACATGACAGTTATAAGTGACGAACAATCAAATTCAGAAACACTCACACCAGAGGTGTGGTGGGTGTAGGGCTTTTTCCTCTGATAAAATATATACTTCAAAGAACCAGAAGGAGAATATCTTCCATTCATGGATTTTTCCACCAGTAGCGGCTCACTTTGCAATAGGGACATGGAATTTTACTTACCTATTTACTTACCAAAAAAGCCACGTGACCTGGCCAGAGCAGGACAGGACCACACAGTCACATCATTCTTAGGAGACCCTTGGCCAGTTGCAATCTCCTTTGTCTTAGGTAGCCAGATTAGGGAACAAATCTGTAATAATGACCCCCAAAATATAGAATTACGGCAATTTCTGATTCACTGAATGCATTTTAAACTGATTCTAGGCAGTGTGCTCTGTCCACATCTATCCTCCAGTCCATACGTGGGGTTAGGTTATTAGAGGAATTATGTTAGTTCTAGGAAAGTTTATCCCAAGGCAACAAAAGACTAAATATACAAATAGGCTTAGGCACAATGAACCTATGAACTGAAGTGGGCTATGATCACTGTCCAGGAACAGTCAGACTACTCTCAAGTTTCTCAGTCAAAGCAGTGCTGAGAAAGAAGGGAAATGAAAAAGAAAGGACACACAAGTTAAATTAACTTTCAACTCACAGATGAAGAAGGTTTTACAAAAAGAAACTCTTAAGAACTGAAATTCCTGTAGACTTAGCAGGTAAAGAGAGGTGTGTTTGGGTCCGATGCTCTATCATAAGTTATTTTCACAAGATTCTAGAAGACCAGAATGAAGGTAAACTCCCTGAGAGACATTTACCTGTGAGTTTGTGCTTGGGGCCTGGATGCTCTGCTCAGTATTGATGTCCAGGATGTGTAAGTGTCCATCCTTCATTCCTCCTCCAACAGCGAGGATTTCAGACTGCCAGGGACACCAATCCATGGCCTTTAAAGTTCCAAATAATCACACAGGCAGGTCAGCTTTGGAGAAGGTGAACTCATGAATGAGCTGCACGCATATAAGCAGAAGCTCCAGAGCTCTGTCCCTGTGGCAGATTTCCAGGACCTCTGATCCAAAGGCAAGAGCTACTTTACTCTCCAGAGATTACTTCTCAGGGACTAGAAATCACATATTGGTGCCTTCTTCAAATTTAGATAACAATTGCAAATATTTTAAACATAGAAAAACCACACAATAATATGTTTGAAAAGCTTCATTCAACACATCCTCTGGGGCAAAAATCTGCTGCTGGAAGAGTTGACATGTGCCCCTAGCATCTGGTTACAAAATACAGTCTTCCTCTGGTTTGTCTACCTGTGTCCTTAGGTTCTAGTTCAGAGAGGGAATAGAAAAGAATGGAGAGCTATACATGCTTACTCACAACACAAGAAAATCTCATGTATTTCAAATCTTAATACATTTTAGAAAATAAAATTGCCTTTTCTTTAGTTATAAATTGTTATTGTTAATTCTGAAAAACAGAATTTAATATTATACATTTATATTAATAATTGAAATGACTAGTAACAGTAACTTTAAAAAACATTTTAACAAATATTTCAGTCATATTTATCTGTATATCCTTATCAATCATCCTGGCAACTATTCTCATTTTTACGTATTATCTTCTATATGTAAAAGTATTTTATAAAGTACTAAGCATGATGTATATACTATTTTATTTTTCTGTTGTTTTCACTTATTATATGGCTTTCCATGTTTATTTTTCATAGTTATCATTTTTAGTAATCCCATAATATTCCATCACGTTATTATACTCTAATTAATGTTTGTTCTAATTCTGGACTCAGGTTGATTTTTTATCTTATTTTGGTTTGGTTTGCATTGCCTTGGGCTGAGTTTTTTGAAAAGAAGTGGATTTGGGGGGATTGTGTTTTTGTTGTTTGTTTTTATAAAGAATACTTTAATAGGGTTCAAGATGGTGGAGTAGAAGGATGTGCGCTCACTCCCTCTTGTGAGAGCACTGGAATCACAACTAATTGATGAACAATCATCGATAGGAAGACATTGGAACTCACCAGAAAGATACCCCACATCCAAAGACAAAGGAGAAACTACAATGAGATGGTACGAGGGGCGCAATCACAGTAAAATCAAATCCCATAGCTGCTGGGGGGGTGACTCACAAACTGCAGAACACTTACCACAGAAGTCAACCCACTGGAGTGAAGGTTCTGAGCCCCAGTTCAGGCTTCCTAACCTGCAGGTCTGGCAATGGGAGGAGGAATTCCTAGAGAATCAGACTTTGAAGGCTAGTGGGATTTGATTGCAGGACTTTGACAGGACTGGGGGACACAGAGACTCCACTCTTGGAAGGCACACACTAAGTAGTGTGCACATCGGGACCCAGGGGAAGGAGCAGTGACCCCATAGGAGATTGAACCAGACCGACCTGCTAGTGTTGGAGGGTCTCCTGTAGAGGCAGGGGGTGGCTGTGGCTCACCACGGGGACAAGGACAGTGGCAGCAGAAGTTCTGGGAAGTACTCCTTGGCATGAGTCCTCCCAGAGTTGGCCATTAGCCCCACCAAAGAGCCAGGTAGGCTCCAGTGTTGGGTTGCCTCAGGCCAAACAACCATCAGGGAGGGAACCCAACCCCACCCATCAGCAGACAAGCAGATTAAAGTTTTACTGAGCTCTGCCCACCAGAGCAACACCCAGCTCTACCCACCACCAGTCCCTCCCATCAGGAAGCTTGCACAAGCCTCTTAGATAGCCTCGTCCATCAGAGGGCAGACAGCAGAAGCAAGAAAAGCTACAATTCTGCAGCCTGTGGAACAAAACCAAATTCACAGAAAGATAGACAAAATGAAAAGACAGAGGATTATGTACCAGATGAAGGAACAAGATAAAACCCCAGAAAAACAACAAAATGAAGTAGAGATAGGCAACCAGAAAAAATTTTTCAGAATAATGATAGTGAAGATGATCCAGGACCTCGGAAAAAGAATGGAGGCAAAGATCGAGAAGATTCAAGAAATGTTTAACAATGACCCAGAATAATTAAGGAACAAACACCTATAAGAATTAAGGAACAAAAAAACAGAGATGAACAATACAATAACTGAAATGAAAAATACACTACAAGGAATCAATAGCAGAATAACTGAGACAGAAGAACCTATAAGTGACCTGGAAGACAGAATGGTGGAATTCACTGCTGTGGAACAGGATACAGAAAAAAGAATGAAAAGAAATGAAGACAGCCTAAGAGACCTCTGGGACAAAATTAAACAACATTTGCATTATAGGGGTCCAAGAAGGAGAAGAGAGAGAGAAAGACCCGAGAAAATATTTGAAGAGATTATAGTCGAAAATTCCTTAACATGGGAAAGGAAATAGCCACCCAAGTCCAGGAAGCACAGAGAGCCCCAGGCAGCACAAACCCAAGGGGAAACATGCTGAGACACAGAGTAATCAAACTGACAAAAATTAAAGACAAAGAAAAATTATTGAAAGCAACAAGAGAAAAACGACAAATAACATACAAGGGAACTCCCATAAGGTTAACAGCTGATTTCTCAGTAGAAACTCTACAAGTCAGAAGGGAGTGGCACATGGCACAATATATTTAAAGTGATGAAAGGGAATAACCTACAGCCAAGATTACTCTACCCATCAAGGATCTCATTCATATTCAATGGAGAAATCAGAAGCTTTATGAACAAGCAAAAGCTAAGAGAATTCAGCACCACCAAACCAGCTTGACAACAAATGCTAAAGGAACTTCTCTAAGTGGGAAACACAAGAGAAGAAAAGGACCTACAAAAACAAACACATAACAATTAAGAAAATGGTAACAGGAACATACATATTGATAATTACCTTAAACATGAATGGATTAAATGCTCCAACCAAAAGACACAGGCTTGCTGAATGGATACAAAAACAACACCCATATATATGCTGTCTACAAGAGACCCACTTCAGACCTAGGGACACATACAGACTGAAAGTGAGGGGATGGAAGAAGATATTCCATGCAAATGGAAATCAAAAGAAAGCTGGAGTAGCAATACTCATATCAGATAAAATAGACGTTAAAATAAAGAATGTTACAAGAGAAAAGGCAGGACACTACATAATGATCAAGGGATCAATC
Organism: Monodon monoceros; assembly: GCF_005190385.1. Classification (NCBI taxonomy): domain Eukaryota; kingdom Metazoa; phylum Chordata; class Mammalia; order Artiodactyla; family Monodontidae; genus Monodon; species Monodon monoceros. Next base: position 42,748,284 of record NW_021703768.1, read on the forward strand.
CAAGAAGAAGATATAACAATTGTAAATATATATGCACCCAACACAGGTGCACCTCAATACATAAGGCAACTGCTAACATCTATAAAAGAGGAAATCGACAGTAACACAATAATTGTGGGGGACTTTAACACCTCACTTACACCAATGGACAGATCACCCACATAGAAAATTAATAAGGAAACACAAGCTTTAAATGACACAATAGGCCAGATAGATTTGATTGATATTTATAGGACATTCCATCCAAAAAGAGCAGATTACACTTTCTTCTCGAGTGCACACGGAACATTCTCCAGGATAGATCACATCTTGAGTCACAAATCAAGCCTCAGTAAATTTAAGAAAATTGAAATGATACCAAGCATCTTTTCCAACCACAATGCTATGAGATTAGAAATCAATTCAGGGAAAATAACGTAAAAAACACAAACACATGGAGGCTAAACAATACATTACTAAATAAGCAAGAGATCACTGAAGAACAAAGAGGAAATCAAAATATACCTAGAGAAAAATTACAACGAAAATACAACAATCCAAAACCTATGGGACGCAGCAAAAACTGTTCTAAGAGGGAAGTTTATAGCAATACAAGCACACCTCAAGAAACAAGAAAAATCTCAAATAAACAATCTAACCTTACACCTAAAGGAACTAGAGAAAGAAGAACAAACAAAACCCAAAGTTAGTAGAAGGAAAGAAATCATAAAGATCAGAGCAGAAATAAGTGAAATAGAAACAAAGAAAACAATAGCAAAGATCAATAAAACTAAAAGATGGTTCTTTGAGAAGATAAACAAAATTGAGAAACCTTTAGCCAGACTCATCACGAAAAAGACAGAGAGAACTCAAATCAAAAAAATTAAAAATGAAAAAGGAGAAGTTACAATGGACACCGCAGAAATACAAAGCATCCTAAGAGACTACTACAAGCAACACTATGCCAATAAAAAGGACAACCTGGAAGAAATGGACAAATTCTTAGAAAGGTATATCCCTCCAAGACTGAACCAGGAAGAAACAGACCCATCACAAGTAATGAAATTGAAACTGTGATTTAAAATCTTCCAACAAACGAAAGTCCAGGACCAGATGGCTTCACAGGCGAATTCCATCAAACATTTAGAGAAGAACTAACACCCATCCTTCTCAAACTCTTCCAAAAAATTACAGAGAAAGAAACACTCCCAAACTCATTCTATGAGGCCACCATCATCCTGATACCAAAACCAGACAAAAATACTACAAAAAAAGAAAATTACAGACCAATATCACTGATGAATATAGATTCAAAAATCCTCAATAAAATACAAGCAAACAGAATCCAACAAGACATTAAAAGGATCATACACCATGATCAAGTGGGATTTATCCCAGGGATACAAGCATTCTTCAATGTACACAAATAAATCAATGTGGTACACCATATTAACAAATTGAAGAAAAAAAACCATATGCTCATCCCAATAGATGCATAAAAAGCTTTTGACAAAATTCAACACCCATTTATGATAAAAAACTCTCCAGAAACCGGGCACAGAGGGAACCTACCTCAACATAATAAAGGCTATATATAACAAACCCACAACAAACATCATTCTCAATGGTGAAAAACTGAAAGCATTTCCTCTAAGACCAGGAACAAGACAAAGTTGCCCACTCTTGCCACTATTATTCAACATAGTTTTGGAAGTCCTAGCCATGGTAATCAGAGAAGAAAAAGAAATAAAAGGAATACAAGTCAGAAAAGAAGAAGTAAAGCTGTCACTGTTTGCAGGTGACATGATACTATACATAGAGAATCCTAAAGATGCCACCAGGAAACTACTAGAGCTAATCAATGAATTTGGTAAAGTAGCAGGATACAAACTTAATGCACAGAAATCTCTTGCATTCCTATACACTAATGATGAAATATCTAAAAGAGAAATTAAGGAAACACTCCCATTTACCATTGCAACAAAAAGAATAAAATAACTAGGAATAAATGTACATAAGGAGAAAAAAGACCTGTATGCAGAAAACTATAAGACACTGATGAAAGAAATTAAAGATGATACAAACAGATGGAGAGATATACCATGTTCTTGGATTGGAAGAATCAATATTGTGAAAATGACTATATTACCCAAAGCAATCTACAGATTCAGTGCAATCCCTATGAAATTACCAGTGGTATTTTTTACAGAACTAGAAGAAAAAAATCTTAAAATTTGTATGGAAAAAAAAAAATTTGTATGGAGGCACAAAAGACCCCGAATTGCCAAAGCAGTCTTGAGGGAAAAAAACGGAGCTGGAGGAATCAGACTCCCTCACTTCAGACTATACTACAAAGCTACAGTAATGAAGACAATATGGTACTGGCACAAAAACAGATATATAGGTAAATGGAACAGGATAGAAAGCCCAGAGATAAACCCATGCACCTATGGTCAACTAAGCTATGACAAAGTTGGCAAGGATATACAATGGAGAAAAGACAGCCTCTTAAATAAGTGGTGCTGGGAAAACTGTACAGCCACATGTAAAGGAATGAAATTAGAACACTCCCTAACACCATACACAAAAATAAAATCAAAATGGATTAGAGGCCTAAATGTAAGACCAGACACTATAAAACTCTTAAAGGAAAACATAGGAAGAACACTCTTTGACATAAATTACAGAAAGATCTTTTCTAATCCATGTCCTAGAGTAATGGAAATTAAAACAAAAATAAACAAATGGGACCTAATGAAACTTAAAAGCTTTTGCAAATCAAAGGAAACTACAAACGAGATGAAAAGACAGCCCTCAGAATGGGAGAAAATATTTGCAAACAAATCAATGGACAAAGGATTAACCTCCAAAATATATAAACTGCTCATGCAGCTCAATATTAAAAAAAAAAACAATCCAATCCCAAAATGGGCAGAAGACCTAAATAGACATTTCTCCAAAGAAGACATACAGATGGCCAAGAAGCACAAGAAAAGCTGCTCAACATCACTAATTATTAGAGAAATGCAAATCAAAACTACGATGAGGTATCATCTCACACCAGTCAGAATAGCCATCATCAGAAAATCTACAGACAACAAATGCTGGAGAGGGTGTGGAGGAAAGAGAACCCTCTTGGACTGTTGGTGGAAATGTAAATTGATGCAGCCACTATGGAGAACAGTATGGACGTTCCTTAAAAAAACTCAAAATAGAAGTACCATATGACCCAGCAATCCCACTCCTGGGCATATACCCAGAGAAAAACCATAATTCTAAAAGACACATGCACCCCAACCTTCATTGCAGCACTATTTACAATAGCCAGGTCATGGAAGCAACCTAAATGCCCATCGACAGAGGAATGGATAAAGAAGATGTGGTACATATATAGAATGGAATATTACTCAGCCATAAAAAGGAACAAAACTGGGTCATTTGTGGAGACGTGGATGGATCTAGAGACTGTCATACAGAGTGAAGTAAGTCAGAAAGAGAAAAACAAATATCGTATCTTAACACATTTATGTGGAACCTAGAAAAATGGTACAGATGAACTGGTTTGCAGGGCAGAAATAGAGACACAGATGTAGAGAACAAATGTAAGGACACCAAGGGGGGCAATTGGGGGTGGGGGGTGTCATGAATTGGGAGATTGTGATTGACATGTATACACTGATGTGTATAAAATTGATGACTAATAAGAAACTGCTGTATAAAAAATAAATAAAATTTTAAAATTTTAAAAAAGAATACTATAATAAATACATTCTGGCATATGTCTTTTGTTTCTCATATATTATTTTTTTAGGTAAATTCCAAGCTTCAGAAGTGCTGATATAGGTTTCCAAATAGTTGTAACTTTTTATAACACCAGCATCAAATGAGTACATTAATCTCATCCTGAGTTTAAGATTAATTGGAGTTAAAAATTAATCTCCCATCCCACATACCCTTTACCAACATCCTCCATCAATATGTGGGATCTCATTCTCCTCCCTTTGAATCTGGGAGGGCTGTGACTGGCTTACAAACAACAGAATGCACCAACAGTGTCACTGCGTGACTTGTGGAATTAGTTATAAAAGGTGATGCCGCTTTCACCTTGTTCTCTGAAGCACTGGCCCTGTTGCCCTGAGCCACAAAGTCCAACTCTCTTAAGACTGCCATGTTGTGAGGAAGCCCAAAGTGACCCAATGTGGAGAAGGTCTGAGACCACATGAAGAGGGAAGGATGACTAGCCAGCCAACAGCTGCGCCAGCTCCCAGCACTTTCACCTTCAGTCACTGTCTGACTACAACCCCATGAGAGACCCTGAGCCAGAACTGCTGAGAAGAGCCTTTCCCAAAGTCTTGACCCCAAGAAACCATAAGAGATAATAAAATAATCGTTGTGTTAAGCCACTAGGTTTTAGGGTAATTTGTTACATAACAATAGATAACCAGAATAAATACCATAAATAGAAAACGTAAACAATGAAATATGGTTGTAGTTCATATAAGAAAGACAGTGAAGAACTCTAATCAGTCAACCTACCTTCAAAGTAAAGACCTTGACCTTGTATTGTGAATAAATGTACAATTTAATTTTCAGTTGAAATAAAATATTTGCAATATATATGTATCATATCTTATGGTTACCTACCTTAGTAGTCTTTTTTAAATAACCATTCAGCTACACCCCTGACTGGGCTGGATAAGAGGGCTATTTCAGTAAACACAAAATTTTGCATACAATTTGAAAAGGCTGAGAAATTCTCCTGAGCCCATGGACCCCAGTTTCATCATAGAATATTTTTATGTTTTTTAGAGAGTATCTTTGTGTTTATTAGCAATCATTTTCTTCAACACCCTACTTCCAGTTAGCTTTTACTATAAACAAGCTGTTTTGGCAAAACTAGAATCTCCACCATGAAAGAAATCACACAGACGTCAACCTCTGAGTCTGCTGCTGCTCCTGCTATACTAGTTGGCTAGTCGGTGGTGAGTGTGAAAGTATTTACACTAGTGACTGTTCTTATGATTCCCCAGGTAGTAGCTGCCACAAGGTTTGGCTTGCCCAGGTCTCCAGAAACTCTTAGTTCAATTCAATGTATTTCTGATAAGACATCGAAGAATGTAAGCAGCTCTTTCCAGGAAGCAGCTCTCTGCAGATCTTTTGCCTTGTCACTTCAGCAAAACTATATGTTAACTAACTTTACACCAGATGCCCCATGCTTAACTAACCTCCAGCGCAAGCACACCTTTCAAAACTGTTGGATTTTTATTACCTTGACTGCTGTAGGTTGGGGTATGACGTTTAGCGGGTGACCCTGTGCATTCACACCTGGGTCATGGGGCCATATAGTCAGCAGTCCGTCACTACAGCCACTGGAAAGCAGCCTGCCACCCGGCGACCACTTCAGGGCACACACAGCTTGCTTGTGGTGAAGAGTTCCAACATGGTGCTGGGCTGCCCGAACATCGTGATGATAAACACGGCCCAGTCTCGACCCACTGCCCAGAGGTAAAGGGGCAGGTTTAGGACAGAAAACTTGAGCCCTAATGCTGCATAAGCATAACATGAAAGAAAGTATTGTTCAAACTCCTGAAAGACCCCTTAGGACAGATTCAAAACATAGACATTTCTTGAGTTAATAAGGATGGAGTATTCTGCCTGGGTGATTCTTCCCACAAGTGAAATAGATTTGCTTGGCAGAGTTTCAAAACTGGATATTTAAAAGATATATTTTGATAGATAACTCTAATGGCTTTAATATGATGCTTTAAAGTTAATGGCTTTAACTTTAATGGCTTTAATGCAGGCATGGAAAAAATAAATTTAGAAGATTATCATATTTTCCCAGATAGTAGTTTATGTACTGAACCCAGGAAATAATACTTTTCTGGAATTCAGAATATTTCATATTATCTTAATGAAATGGCATATGTGTATGATATATGTGTTAGACATAAAAATGTATTATTTCCTTTTTCTATTAATCTACAGATCTACTATTGGTTTGCTCATGCTACTAATATCTAAAAAGAATATAAAACTATCTGAATGTCACAGCAAACTGCAATATGATTCAAAATCACTGGATAATGTCTCCACTCTCAGTGATTTGGATCCAAATGATGATAAGGGTCCTGTCTCACAAAGATAATGAACTCTTACTGGACTAGTTTCCTCCAAGGAGAAAGTAAATAACTGCCTACAATTATTTCTGAAGTTTCTCAAAGTGCAGTATCAGATTTTTAAAAACTACTTAGGCACAGCCCAGATAGCATTTTGATGAACAGTATGGACTCTGTGGCCAGACCACCTGGTTCGAAGCCTGACTCTTCCCCTTACGTTAACCATGTGACCTCAGGCTGGTGTCTCAGTTTACTCCTCAGAAAAAGAGGGTGGGGGGATATAAACCACTTTATAATGTCATTGCAGGGATTAAAACGTGATTACACACCTAAAGAGTTAGCGCATTGCCTGGCACAGAGTATTCTAAAATGTTAGCTGCTATGATTGTAAGAAAGTGTTTGTTCATGTTCCTCACGGATAATGAAACTAAACGTAAGCAATGTAAATAGATTGTAAAAGGAACTCGAGTATAGAATTGACCAGAGTACAACAACTTCACAGGGTAAATATTTAGGTCTATATAAGAGCAATTTGCTTAAGTAGTTTTAAGTCTGGTCTATAATCACAAGGTATTAAAATATCAAATTTACATCTGTGCTACTTAAAGAAATTATAAAAGGCTTCAAATTTTATTTAAATTTAAATCTACTTTAAGAAATACAGTATGAAGATGAATGACTGTTATTAAATACGTATTTAGACCAATTATGTAGGCTCACAGGGACAAGTCGCTTAACGTTCCTGGTCAAAAAGAAGCAGTTAGATGACTAAATCAGTAGTTCTCAAAAGTGATAAAGTGTCAGCATCACTTGGGAAATTAGAAATGCATATTATCAGCACACCTCAGACCTACTGAATCAGAGATTCCCAGAGTGAGAGCAGCAATCTGGGTTTTGAGGAGCCCTCCAGGGATTCTGACACACTCTCAAGTCTGAGAATCACTGAACTGGTTAATCTATGAGGCTCCTTCCAGCTCTAACCTCTGTGGGTCTGTGAATTGGAAATGTGCCCCCCAGAAAGCTTAACATATTCCAAATTAGTGATACTGATATCAATAAACACCCATTTCAAAAAAATATCCCTCTAGTAGGTATTACTTGGTACAGAGAAACTTTTTGCTTAAACAGAGTTTTACATTTTATCTGAACAATCTAATGAATCCTGAACGTCACATCTCAGTATGAGTACATGCTTTAGGCACAGAGCCACCATGGTACACGCGGCCACTGGACCTCTTATAGCACCAGGTCTGAATACCTGACAGGTAGAATCATAACTGTTACTAATCATGTCTGCTTTGTTTTACTTTGGTTTTGGTTTTAAATATTGTAGTTCTGTTCACTCAGCACCCATAGTCAATTGGTGATGCAAATATAATTGGTTCCAGTAAGACACTGCTCACCTGCTAAGGATGTAGTTATTCCAGCTTAGAGCCCCAACTACTGACAAATGACCAAGCATATTTCTCTGTCGCTTTTTAGTGACCACATCCCATAACTGAAAAAAATGAACAAGCACGGTTATGTAGCATTTTCACAATCCACGGTCTTCTCAAAGGCCTGATAGCCAACTAGTGTTGATATAGCCAGTCCTTATGCTAAGTGAAAGTTCGGCACCTCTAACCCTAGTCAGCAGTTTTCAATGCTGTCTGCATATTAGGATCATTGAGGGAGCAGGCTATGGGTGCTAGCCATTCTGATTTAATGGTGGGAGTAAGAGCCTGGGGATATGGCATTTATTTTAAAGTTCTCCAGGTGAAGTCAATGGGCTGCAAAGGGTTGAGAATCACTATGACACTTCTAGTTCCTTCAAACTGTGGGAATTCCAAACCTGGAAATTCACCTATAGTTATCAACAAATAAAATTTGAGTGCCTAGACACTTCGTAAAGTCAGGAATTCTATTTACTGCTAAGAGACTCCTTTTCTGCCAGCTATCAATGGTATTCTGACGCATATTAGGAAGAACTTTGGCATAAGAAGAAATCATGACATAACCCTCATAGTATCCAGTATCATTACAGAGATGAGAAAACAGTACAGCCATCTGTGACCCTCCAAAGTCATTGAACACCTGAGCGATATTGTTTACACTATTGCTAATAAACAATAACAATAATGGTACATGAGAAATTAGATAGATTGATGGAAACTTGGTAAGCTCCTATTTCAGAGAGCCTATTGGAAAAAAATTCACTCATTTTAAGTAACTCTACTCCTGATCATGGCTTAAGGTGAGAAAGGAAGACTGGAAGGTTGTTTTCTTCTCTCCAAAGTCCTAAAACTGGGGATCTCCTAAGTCCAACTTTAGTCCGAGAGAAAGAACGGGGGCGAAAAAAGGAAATGTGACAGAAAGAAAGCTTGTGTGAAAAAACTAAGCAGAGTATCCCTACATCCTCATTAAACACCATTCAGAAAAGACCCAAAATGGTATATCCTCTTACTCCTCATAGCTTCAAGTACCACATCTACTATAGTTTCTTTATTTTATAATAAGCTGTTATTAAAAGTCAATCTTAGTTATCTAGCAACTATACAGAACACATTATGAGAAAGAAAAAGCTGACCAGTACTTGCACTTCTCCCTCGCTGGTGCCAACTGCCAGGCAGTTTCCCTCTTTTGTCCAGGACACAGAAGATATATAGTTACAAGTGACACTTAAGTCTATATTTTCAATCGTATTGTGATTATCCCCATTCCAGATGTATACAGAAGATCCAAGGGCTATAGCAACAAGATTTTGCAAATTCCAGTCTAGGATATTCAGATCTATAAGAAAAGCATTTCAAATTAGGGTGATTATACAGCCAAATAAAAATATTTTCAAATAACTTTATTTATAGGTAGAGGAGAAAGATTGATAACTTCCCTATGGTCGGCTGGAAAACAGAATCATGGATCCAAGCAGACCATGAGAAGTTCAAAAATGAAAGCTGGAATAGAATCTTGTATCAAGATACACAGTGTAATAAGCAATAACACTTACCATTTATGCTCTTATATACTTATTTAGAGGCATTTAGAAAGCTTGGCAGTTTCATCTACCATTATAAATATAAATGGATTTCATCTAACAGATCATTAAAATTTAAAAGCATGTAATTCTTATGGAGACATCCTCAGACCTAGAATATACATATGGGAGATGACACCATATTGCTAATCAAAAGGCAACCCAATTACAGTATATCTAGAAGAGGTGATCTCTGGCTTATTTATGATATCTAGAAGTTCTTAGTAGTATTCTCTATCTTACTCTATAAAAATCATATGGCTGCTCAGAGAAACCATATTTGTATGACCACATACTAAACTGTACCCTATCTTATTTCTTATAAGACAGAAACTCCTATCCTGATTGACACATATCAGTACAAAACTATGAAGCACACCAGTTTCACTAGAGCAGTCTAATCCCCTATAACTCATCCTTCCCACTGATGCAAACTACAAACTCTGAACAAAATTCAAAAAACAAATACCTGAGAACTCCGGAAAATCAGCAAAAGCAGGTAAACCAAGTAAGGGAGTGAAAACTTGGAGAAGCAACCTGCCCAGGGGTGAGTTTTCCATTTTTTTCTTCACACGGCTTTACCCTGAGGGTGGGCCCCAATCATGGAGTAACACCAGCAGCTCAAACTCTGACAGAAAGCCCACCATGTCGCTAGTCAAAGAAACCAGAGAAAGGAGCCTGAAATGGCCAAAGTGTGAGGAGAAAGCCTGGGAGGGATGGGAGGGGAGCCACAGAAAGGCATCCTCTAATTGTGAGTGTATAAACCCACACACATCTCAGCCTAACCCCAAATCGTGTAAGTGCAGGGAAAACTCAAATTATTCAATCTAAAGAACATGGAGGAAATGTAAAATAGATAGCTAGTGGGAAGCAGTCGCATAGCACAGGGAGATCAGCTCGGTGCTTTGTGACCAGCTAGAAGGGTGGGATAGGGAGGGTGGGAGGGAGGGAGATGCAAGAGGGAAGAGATATGGGGATATATGTATATGTATAACTGATTTACTTTGTTATAAAGCAGAAACTAACACACCATTGTAAAGCAGTTATGCTCCAATAAAAACATTTAAAAAATAAATTAATTATAAAAAATAAAGAACATGGAGGGAAAAAAAATGTTAAAGAAATGGACAGAACCTCAGGGATTTGTGGGATAATATCCACAGATCTAACATATGTGTAATTGGAGTCAGGTCTTGGAAGCAAGAGAGCAAGGTTTCAAATGAGTTCTCACCAGAAACCATAGAGGCCAGAAGTCAGTGGAACATCTTTATAGTGCTGAAAAAATACATCTGACAACCCGGAATTCTACATCAAGCAAAAATATTATGATAAGGGTAAGAGAAGTCTTTACCAACAGACCTGATCTGCAAGGAATACTAACAGAAGCTTTTGACTGAAAGGAAATTATATAAGAGGGAAATTTGGATCTTCAGGAATGAAGGAGAATGTTGTAATTGGTAAATATTTGGGTAAATATAAAGGACAATTTTTTCTCTCTTAAAATATTTAAAACACAAATGCGTATGGCTTTTTAAAGTAAAATTTAACGATGGTGGAGTTTTCAATGCATGTAGATTTAAAACATAGACAACTAAAGTAACTCTCCCAAAAAAGTTGGGGGCTGGGGAGACACATATGACTGCAAGATTTTTACATATTGTGTGAAATATGCAACAGTAATTCTAAGTAGACTGAGAAAGTTTAGATTGCATTGCAATCCCTAGAGCTACAACTAAAAGCATAATACAAGGAGATATAGCCAGAAAGCCAATAGATCAACTAAAATAGAATAGAAGTCAAAAAGAAAAGATGTCCAAGGAATGAGACTTGGTGCATTCCAAAATTTAGGAGACAGAGAGATAAAAGAGGAAGAGAAACCAGCAAAAAAAGACTAAGAAAGAGTGAACAGAAAGCTAGGAGGCAAACCAAGACAGTGCGATATCAAGCAGGAGGGAATGACCAACTGTCTCCAATGTGGCTGATAGAGTTAAGTAAATGAGCTCCAAGAAGTGACTGCTGGATTTAGAAATGAAGAGTTTTGGGTGATGTTTGGAAGGGCAGTTTCAATGGAATGGTGAGATTTAAGAACTGACTAAAGCGGATTCAAAGACAATGGGGAGAGAAATAAGAAATTGTGAATATAGACATCTTTTGACAAGTTTTGCTGTCAAAGGGAGGAGACAAAAGGGGTTATGGCCTGAAGGGGAAGTAGGCACAAAAGGTTTTTGTTGGCTTTTTTTTAACATGAGTGTTGTGCTTTTTAAACATCTCTTGAAATGAATTCTTCAATTTTTATTAGTCATGGCAATAAATTCTCTTAGAGGTATAGGAGGAGAATGGTAGGAGAACTGCTCCCTTTAATGATTTTGCTTTTTCCTGCTCATTCCTCTCTGTGAATGCTCCTGAGAAGCAGACCTCTTCCCTCTGCTCCTTTCTCCCTCACCAGGAGAGCTCACCAGGGCTCTCAACTTCAATCATACTCATCTGGCCTACACTCTAGCCTTTCCCCTCTTTCAACTACAAACCTCATTTCTAATAACCTGCCAGAAACTCTTGTACATCTCACTGTCTCCTCAAGTGTAATATTGCAAGAATAATCTTCCCTCCTCACATGACTTCTCCTGCTAACTTGTCTTCTCAGTGACACCATCCTTCCCCTGCTTCAAAACGTGGAATAATCTTAAACTTGTCCCTCTTACCATATAGTTTTCCTCATGGAGAGAAAACAGTCCCTTACTTTTTGGTAGCTCTCCTGCTAAATGCATTCTGCATACTCTGCCATGAATTTTCCTTTGATATTTCTCCTAGTTGAGAATTCCCACAACAAATCTAAAAATCTACATCAGGATTTGAAATATGTCCATAATCTGCAACCACCTCCTATTCACTAGTCCTCAGTGTATCCTCTTCATTGCCATTAATTACCATGAATTACCAACATCCTGCCTTTGTTCATGCTGCTAACACCACTGAAGATGCTCTATCTTCTCTCTTCCACTCCTCCAAGTCCTACTCATCTTTTAAGATCCATCTCAAGTCTGAATGTCTCCACAAAACCTTTCTGAACAAATCCAAAGATCAGCAAACTACTTATAGTCCTTATAACTCCTTAAACCCCACAATTTATTATTTATACTCTACATTGGCATGTTGGTAGCAGGTCAATGTGGGTTAGTCCCATCTTCCCAACTAGATCACAAGCTAGTGACATAAGAAGAAGCTAGAGACAAAGAGCCAATGTGGTTATTTGACAAGATTTATCCATGTTTAAAATATAAGCAAAAAGAATGGATATATGTATATGTATAACAGATTCACTTTGCTCTACACCTGAAACTAACACAACATTGTAAATCAACTATATTCCAATAAAAAAAAATTTTAATAAAAAATAAAAGTTGTGAGTGTAAATAAATAAATAATATATAAGAATAAGAACAGGCCACCATTTATACACTTCATTCTTTTTTTTTTTAACATCTTTATTGGAGTATAGTTGGTTTACAATGGCTTGTTAGTTTCTGCTTTATAACAAAGTAAATCAGTTATACATATACATATATTCCCATATCTCTTCCCTCTTGCATCTCCCTCCCTCCCACCCTCCCTATCCCACCCCTCCAGGTGGTCACAAACCACCTAGCTGATCTCCCTGTGCTATGTGGCTGCTTCCCACTAGCTAGCTATTTTATGTTTGGTAGTATACACTTCATTCTAATACAGTAAAACATAATGTGTAGTTCTTGTGCCTCACCAAGACCAACAATACCCATTCCTGAACATGAAAATTCCACAATGAAAAAAACACTATATTAACCATATTTGGATGGTACACCATTTAAGCATGAGGCACAAGGCCATCTGGTTCTTCCAGAATAAAATTTCAAGTTTATGCCAGAACACAGAATACATTTTGTCATTTCAACTTTTCAATTCATGATCTAAGCAATAACTTACAATAGTCATTTCGAAGAGCGGTAAGATGAATCTTCACCTCTGGTTGGAGTATGGAATAGTTTATATCACTGAACCTTTGAATGTGGAAGTATTCATCTCTGACTCCATCACTGCAGCCTACAAGAAATGAACAGTTCTACACTATAATCCTGAAAACAAAATCTTTATCTTTGCAGGTATTAAGAGATAAGTGGGTGAAAAACAAAGTGGTCATCATGATAAAATTGAATTATAAGTTGCAGGGGGAGGAAAGGAAGAAAAAGACTTCAGTATTAATTTAAACAATTTTTAAAAAAATATTCAATGACATTTTCTAATAAAAAGCACATGAATACCAGGCCTAAATGTAATGACAGATTTTGTGGGGAGCACACAGAGACACTACATCATGCTTTGAATATTTATTCTGTCACTTGAGATTTTAAAACCAAAGTAATGTTCACATATCCATGTATCTATAACATCAACAATTATCTAATAGACCTAAGCCCTACTCTGAGTCTTTGTCAATAAGACTGTTGAGTCATTGATTTTGGCTCTTTCTCTCACTGTTTCTGTACCAGAGCACACAGAGTTACTTTTGGCTAGTGTTACCCATGACTATCTGAATTCAAGGTTCTATCCTGTGCTCAGTTTTCCTTCTCATCAAATGACCCCACTAAGCCTAAACCACAAGCCACTGTCTTTTCATCTTTCCAACCACTTGGCTTGTAATCAAACTGAGAATGACATGATCAACAGGAAATGAGCCCCACCCAGGTAACTTGTGGTCCTATGACCACATGGTTTCTAATAAAAGAATGAGAGCTTCACAATGCTATACCAAGAAGCCAGATTGTTACTCATAGTTGCAACGTTAGCTATGAAAACCTGCAGTTGTGGGCAGAACTACAAGGTTACTAGAAATACATACTCAAGCACTGCTGATAAAGGTTCAAAAAAAATCAAGTACAAACTTCCAGTTACAAAATAAATGTCATGAGAATTTAATGTACAGCATGTACAGCATCTTTGAAAGTTGCTTAAAAAGTAGATCTTAAAAGTTCTCAACACAAGAAAAAAATTCTGTAACTATATCTGATGACAGTTGTAAACTAAACTTATTGTGGTGGTCATTTTGCAATATATACAAAAATATCATTACATTGCACACCTGAAGCTAACATAATGTTCTATATTAAAAAAAAAAAAAAAGCAATACCCAAAGAATCAACAAAAAACTCCTGGAACTAATGAGTGATTATAGAAAGATATAAGATTAATATACAAAAGTCAACTGCTTTCTTATATACCAGCAATAAGCAATAGGAATTTAAAATTAAAAGCACAATACCATTTATATAAGTACCTCAAAAATGAAAAACTTAGGTATAAATCTAACAAAATATGTACAAGATCTATACGAGGAAAACTACAAAACTCTAATCAAAGAAAAGCTAAATAAATGAAGACATATTCCAGGTACATGGATAAAAAGACTCAGTATTATTAACATGTTAGCTCTTTCCACCTTGATTTATAGATTCAGTGCTATACAAGTTAAAATCCCAACAAGGTATTTTGTGGACACTGACAAGCTGATTTTAAAGCGTATATGGAGAAAAGTCAACACAATATTGAAGGAGAAGAACCAAGTTGAAGGACCTACACTATCTGACTGTAAGACTCACTAAAAAGCTACAGTAATCAAGACAGTGTAGTACTGGCAAAAGAACAGACAAATAGATCAACAGAATCGAGATCCCAGAAATAGAGCCCCACAAATACAGTCAACGGATCTTTGACAAAGGAGCAAAGGCAATACAATGGAGAAAAGTTAGTTTTTTCAACAAATGGTGTAGGAACAACTGGACATCCACACACAATCTGGAAAAAAAAATAATCAAATCACTTTGCTGTACACCTGAAACTAACACAATGTTGTAAATCAACTATACTTCAATTTTAAAAAATGCATCTAAACACAGACCTTATACCCTTCTCAAAAATTAACTCACAATGGATCGTAGACCTAAAAGTAAAACACAAAGCTATAAAACTCCTAGAAAATAACACAGGAGAAAATCTAGATGTCCTTGGTTTTGGCAGTGACTTTTTTTTTTTTTTTTTTTGGCCACACCACACAGCTTACAGGATCTTAGTTCCCCGACCAGGGATTGAACCCGGGCCCATGGCAGTGAAAGCACCGAGTCCTAATTCACTGGACCGCCAGGGAATTCCCTGGCAGTGACTTTTTAAATACAACACCAAAAGCATGATCCATGAAAGAAATCACTGATATGCTGGACTTCATTAAAATTAGAAACTTCTGCTCTGCAAAAGACGTATCTAAAGAATGAGAAGATAAACCACAGAATGAGAAAAAATATTTGCAAAAGACATATGTGATAAAGGACTGTTATCCAAAACATACAAAGAAACTCTTAAACCTCAACAATAAGAAAACAAAAAACTCAATTTAAAAATGGGCAAAAGATCTGGACACCTCACCAAAGAAGATGGCAAATAAGCATAAGAAAATATGTTCAACATCATATTTCATTAGAGAATTGCAAGTTAAAACAATAATGAGACACCACTGTACATCTGTTAGAATGGCCAAAATCCAAAACACTGACAAACACCAAATTCTGGCAAGGATGTGGAGCAACAGGAGCTTTCATTCATTGCTGGTGGGAATGCAAAATGGTACAGCCACTTTGGAAGACAGTTTGGAGGTTTCATATGAAACTAAATATGCTCTTATCATACAATCCAGAAAACGCACTCCTTGGTATTTACCCAAGTGAGTAGAAAGCTTATGTCCACAGAGAAACCTTCACACAGATGTTTATAGCAGCTTTATTCGTAATTGCCAAAACTTGGAAGCAACCAAGATGTCTTTGAATAGGTGAATGGATAAATAAACTGTGGTACATCCAGACAATAGAATATCATTTAGCGCTAAAAAGAAATGAGATATGAAGCCATGAGAAGACATGGAGGACACTTAAACGCATATTACTAAATGAAAGAAGCCAATCTGAAAAGGCTACACACTGTATGATTCCAACTAAATGACATTCTTGGAAAGGCAAAACTATGGATACAGTGAAAAGTTTGCCAGGGTTAGAGGAGGAGGGAGAGATGAATACGTGAAGTACAAAGGATTTTTAGAACAGTGAAACTACTCTACGTGCTGTTATAACGGTGGCTACGTGTCATTACACATTGTCAAAATCCATAGAATACACAACACCAAGAGTGAACCCTAATGTAAACTATAGACTTTGGGCGATAACAGTGTGTCAATGTATGTTCATTGATGATAACAAATGTACTATTCTAGTGTGGGATGTTGGTAGTGGGGGAAGTTGTGCATGTGTTGGGGCAGGGATATAGGAGCACTCTCTGTATTTTCTGTTCAATTTTGCTGTGAACTCAAAACTTCTCTAAAAAATAGGATGGATGGATGGATAGATTGTAGACAGATAAATACATAGATACATAGAGATAGATAGATCTCCTATGATAACAAAATAATACAGGTACATTCTTTCTGCCTTTATAGAATATACAGTTTCTATTCTACATCAAATCTTCAGCACGTTACAGAAACACAAACTTGTTGCTGATCAGATCAGAAGAAATGGGAGAGCTAAGGTAAGACGTGTCCCCAGATATTTTATTTTGCTTTTAAGAAATTATAACTCTAAGAATAAAGAAGTAAAGGATAAGTTTCACTCATTCATCCAACTTATCCCAAACCTCCCAAAAGAATATTCACCAGGCCTTAAACTTTTTGTGCCTATTTTTATGCATCTAACTCTGTTTTTGTCCCTTTTATACTGCTGGGAAACAGAGGCATGAAAAATACACATGCACAAAGTTATCTTCTCCCAGGGGGAAATTTAACAGGCAAGTTTCCTTGGCATTTATGAGTTGAACCACTAGTTCTCTTAAGTTTCTCTCACAGAGCTAGGCTCCTAATCAATTATTTTCCAACCATGATAACAATCTCATGAATGACACAAAGACCTCCAAGATGGAAAGGGGAAGTAGGAAGGAGAACACATGGGTGGCAGGGTAAATTTGACTTTGGGAGCACTGAATGCAGCATGGAAGGAGGACCTTCTAGAAACTGTCACAGTAGCAATATCTCCCCACTGCATGGCTGCAGAGCCGCCCTGATGCACACATGACATCACCACCCAAAGATTTCTACCAGCTTTGGCCCCGATAGGTATACTTACAAGTCACAGGAGGTGCCTACTGTGAGGTTTCAGAGTCTTAGCAAATATGGGTGAGGCATGAAGAAATACTTTATATGCACAGCACCTGGATAAAATTTGTCCCAGTGATCCACTTGCCTAAGAGTAATTACCTGGCTTATGTAGAATCTGTTTCACACTTTAAATCCCCTTAAAAGAATTAAGAACAGAGCCCTTCATAGAACATTCCTTTCAATTAGACTCTGCTTCCAACAGCCCACCCCTTCAAATCTTCCTCAGTGCTGCCACCAAAGTCATCTATCTAAAGCAGAGCAACAGACTTGCAAGTCAAGTCAGAAGAATGGCCACATAAGTGTATTTCCTCTGCCTCCTATTTTCGACCTCACTAGAATGACAGCAAATGACTTTTTTAAGGTGTGAAGATATAAGAACAAAGAGTATGGGAGTGAAATAGCAGTAAGAAGACATTACAGTAATTTTCTGCAAAATTGATAAAGGTTTGATAACTGACCAGGAGGAACATAAGAAATGACCCTCAAGTGCCTATAGAGGGGCCATGGTGAAGAGAAGCAAGCTGATTTGTCTTGCAGAAACCCCACAAGGGGTCAGGGCTCAGAGGCACAGGGAAGGTTTAGAATGAGATGAGTTTGGTTATAAGACTGTCAAGTTCACACACACACACACACACAAACACCCTGTACATACACACACGTGCACATGTCAAAAGAAACCAGATGTTTACTCCCTGAATAAACTAAAAAAATGACAGCCTCTTAACTCAAGAGCACCAGCAAAAATAGATAGAGTGAAAATTGTCATAGTGAATTTGGCAGGTCACAGGTCTTTACCTTAGTGCTATTTCCAGAACACCACACATTTCAGGAAGCTTCACTGAAGCTTTCTTCACTCTGAAAGAGGGAAACCAAAACTACTGTGGGAGGAGCTAAGCAAAGAAAGACAATTCAGGAAGAAGAGCAATCCTTCCAAAACTGTATGTGAAATTTTTTCAGAGAAATAAGAGAAAATAGTATATACATGAAGCATGAACAGGATGCTGGAAAGAGAGAAAGAGAGAAGGAAGGAAGGGAGGAAGGAAGGAAGGGAGGGAGGGAGGGAGGGAGGGAGGGAGGGAGGGAAGGAGAGAGGAAGGAAGGAAGGAAGGAAGGGAGGAAGGGAGGAAGGGAGGGAGGGAGGGAGGGAGGAAGGGAGGGAGGGAGGGAGGGAGGAAGGGGTATAGGGGAGAGAGAGAGAAAGAGAGGCCTGACGGTGTTTAAGAAACTTTAAAATTAAAACTAGGATAGCCAAAATAAAAACTTTAATCTCAAGGCTAGTGGACAAAATGAGGTAACCACCTACAAAGTAGAAGAAAAAGTGAGATGAAAAATAGAATAGAAAAAAATAAGAGAACTAATCCAGAAGGACCAACAATTATGGTCAACATTTCAGAAAGAAAGAAAAAAGAAACAAAGGTGAAGAAATTACTAAAGAATATTTCAAGAAACTTTCCAAGAATTAAAAGGCACAGGTCTCCAAGACTGAAAAGATCTACCAGTGGGCTTGTCAGTTATAATGAGGTTTTTTTTTTTATTCTGCACGAAGCTTTATCATCATGAAATTTTAAAACACTAATGATAAGAAATTTTTCTATGTGCATTCAGAGAGAAAAAGCAGGTGGCATACAAAGGACAGGAAGTCACAACATCATATAACTTCTCAGCAGCAACAGTGGATGCCAGAAAACAATAAAGCAATACCTTTTTTCACAAAATTCTGAGCGAAACTATAATCTGTAGCCAGCCAAACTATGAATCAAGTGTAAAAGTAGGGTAAGCACACTTTCAGACCAGCAAACCCAGAAGGAGCACAACATGGCTGCCCGGAAATAGAGGATCTAACATCAGAGAAGAGAAGTCCCAGAATCACAGCTGTGGGACTGGCCAAGAGAGCAGCGTGTTCAGCAGGCTCTGGGTAGGAGGCCACCAAGGAAAACAAGAACTGATGTGGGTGGGTACGTGGAAAATATTATTGATGGCTGTGGAACAAAACATGGGAGCATTTAGGGAAAACAGTCATAATTTCACAGGTATCTAACAAATGAAAATATAAAGCAACTTTTTAAGTCTAGGAAAAAAAGGTTATACTAGAAAAGAGGCATAGTTATAGTACACTATTTGGCTTGACAGGAAATAATAGTTTTATAGTAATATGATGTAAACGTTAAATACTAATTTTACTCTTTAAAAGTGTAATATAAATAGACTGAGGGAGGTGAATGAAACAGGAGGGGAGCTAAGTTCTTACTATGGTAGAAAGTTGCGATAAAGTCTAAAATTGTAAAAAAAAAAAAAAAGCAGTTTACAAACATTATTTAGAACATAGATGTAAATAGCAGGGGGTATAGCTGGAAGAGCTAAGGGTGGTTGCCTCTGGGAAATAGGAAGTGTTGGTAGGGATGGTTAAGACAGAGGATCACGAGAATTATCTACATTTTACAATTATGTTGAGTTTGTTCTAATAAATATAAAAATAAAATATTTTAAGATAAAGAAGAAATGAAGGAGGCAGGGAGAGAGGAGGGTAGGAAAGAAGGACAAACAGAAAATCTTTGGCCCATACCTTTCCAAATGCATTGGGATTGCTCGCAGAGCTGCATTTTCCCATTAACCTGCTGAGCCACTTTCTGGGTCGATAATAGCTGGTTTAAGCATTTCTGAAAACAGACACAAAGAGATTACTTATTCAGAAACATATGTGTACATCTCAGATGTGTTGCATGGTATAGAATTAAAGCTGCTAATTCACTACAAAGTTCAAAGGCTACACATTACTGAAACCAAAACTAGAATAATTGCCATTATTTATTAGCTAACCACTGTGTAATAAACACAGTGCTGAACGTTTTACTGCTATATTATTTCTTATCTCCCCAACAACTCCAGAGGGAGGGTATCACTCAGCTACAATAAAATCCCCTTTTATTCTTCGGGCCTAAAAATCCTTTTAGCCCACAAACCAATCATATGCCAGTGACATCATCAAAGCCTGCAAGAACTGAAATGTCGTATTTCTAGTACTCTCTGAAATTAAAAGACCTCCTCAAAACAATAAAGTTGAGGGCTTCCCTGGTGGTGCAGTGGTTGGGAGTCCGCCTGCCGATGCAGGGGACACGGGTTCGTGCCCCGGTCCGGGAAGATCCCACGTGCCGCGGAGCAGCTGGGCCCGTTAGCCATAGCCGCTGAGCCTGTGCGTCCGGAGCCTGTGCTCCACAACGGGAGAGACCACAACAGTGAGAGGCCCGCGTACCGAAAAAAAATAAATAAATAAAAATAAACAATAAAGTTGAGTATTAGTAAGAATGCTTTCCCCAAGAAAGATTTATTTCAAGGGGTGCCTCTCAGCATTCAACCCAGAGATGGTCTCTCAGTCTGTTACTGAGATTTTCTCTGGACCTCAATTTTCCTCATCTGTAATATGTTAGGATTAAACTTCTTATCTTAAAGGTCCTTTTCCACTAACACCTTTACCCATGAGAACTGGGAATATCAAGTCAGAGACAGCTTAAGTAAATTGCCTAAATTTCCATGAGCACAAAACTCTGATTGCTATCTCTCTGGGCCAGTATATAAAGAGCACTCCTGATGTTCTTACTTCCAACTCCAATCAAAAACAGATGGGCAAATTAGTAAAAAGGAAAAGAAAAGTACTTATTCTAGAAATACAATAGTAAATAGTTAAAACAGAGAAGATTCTCTTTTATCTCTTTCACAATACATTTAATCACTGGATCACCATAATTCAGACAGAAGTCTCTCTGCTGAGCATCATTTTGATATTTTGGGTTTCTTCCCAGATATTGTATCACATAATAGGCATTGCCAGTCAATGAATCATGGATTTTTAGGTATTCAAAGTAAAACAATTAATTATAAAGCAGGGCTTCACAACTTCAGAACTATTGGCAGGTAATGCATTATTGTGGTCTACTAGATACCTATCCCTGGTTGTGATAATCAAAAATGTCTTCAGGGCTTCCCTGGTGGCGCAGTGGTTAAGAGTCCGCCTGCTGATACAGGGGACACGGGTTCGTGCCCCGGTCCGGGAAGATCCCACGTGCCGCGGAGCGGCTGGGCCCGTGAGCCATGGCCGCTGAGCCTGCGCATCCGGAGCCTGTGCTCCGCAACGGGAGAGGCCACAACAGTGAGAGGCCCACGTACCACAAAAAAAAAAAGATGTTTTCAGACTTTGTCAAATGTCCCCTGGGGAGCAAAGTAGCCCCCGTTTGAGAAGCAGTGGTATAAAATAACATTCCTACAATGACCTGCTGGTCAATAGCTCAGTGTAACTCTTCACAGATTCACTTCTTCAGAATCCCATAGTTACCTCAAAGCTGACCAAGGCATTGCCCAGACAGTGTGCTTCTGCTCAGTATACCCGGGGATACTCTTCCCTAGGTGAGAGCCACTTATTATTGGGTTGGCCAAGAAGTTCATTCGGGTTTTCCTGTAAGATCTTGTGGAAAAACCCAAACGAACTTTTGGGCCAACCCAATACTTTAATGAGCAACTTGGCATAGAGCCGACTGGATATGAGAATTCTGAAATCTCTAGAGTTAGGCAGGTCTCATTGCGGAAACACCCCCCAGGTGATCTCTAAGGACTACATGAAGACACACGTTTACTGTCGAGGTAAAAGACCTCACTTTATATCTGCAACGTTCTTGCTGATGTTTGACTTCCAATTAGTCGTGACAACAAATGCTCTACATAAAGTAGTAAAAAGGCTTCCATTATTCCCTGCCCAGGTTCTTCAGTGATGCTGGGATGATGTTCTGCCTGGATAACAATTGCTATAACAATAGTAACTTGCCAACACCATTGTGACCCCACAGACAGAGCCACCAACTTTGCTGCCACGAGTTACCAGACAGCACAAGGGGAAGGAAAAGGGAAGTCATGATGGCCAGGGCAGTAAAAACTCCAAACAGCACTAGAGGGTGGAAAGGACAGGTGTGTTAATAGCCGGGCCTGGGCATGAGCTCAACAGCGCCCATAGTTACCTCAGTAGAACCCCTTGGCCATCCACCCACCCCAAACCCTTACCCAACAATAAGCACCCAGCAAAAGACCTGCTCTAATAACATTTGTTTCCAACTGCATATGAGTTCAAATAATTAAAATTTACATTCACAATATTTTATTGTTCCTCCAGCAAGATGTATATGCCAAACACAGGAAGCACACACTCAATGAGTAGCTTTGCCTAAATTGAGAATTTATGACATTCCTAGTTCAAAGTTTTCTAAATGAAACATTGATTTCTTCAGAGGCTCTTCATGCGATTTGATAAACCTAAAAACATGCTACTGATGTTTAATGTGCACAAAGGATTTAGGGCAGACTCCTATGATCTTAAAACCATAATAAATAAGATACTTAAAGGAATTAAATTAACTTAGTAGAGAAACTAAAAAACAACAAAGACATAAGGGAAATATTTAAAAGACCATCTTATAGACGAAGAGTCAAACTGATCCTGAGACACCTCAAAGGGCAGACCAAGTCACCACATACTTTCCAAATAGTTGGGAAATGATCGTACAAGAGACCTTTGGGCTGAGAGGAAACATACCACAGTACGTATAATTTTATTCTATTTTTAGTCTTTACCTTGTTGATGGTTAGTCTCATTTTCACTTTTTTGACTGATGCTAATTAAACACTTTTTTGTGTATTTGCCAGGTATTCTATTTCTTTTTGGAAATGCCTCTTTTCATGTCCTTCACAGACTCATTTTTTTCTATTAGGAACCCATCATTTTCTTACTGATTTGTCATAGCAGCTAAGCCAGCTCTTACCTCACATTTGGGACTCAGTTGTCTGAGCTTCTCAAGATGCGAGATCTTCAGTTTTCCCTCTTTACCTACCTGGCCTTTTGAGGCAAAAGTTTTCCTCTTGCCTCCATCCATTGCATGAGGTGCCTTGCAAAAATGGAGAGCAGAGCTATTTGTTTCAAAACTTCCTTTGTTGGGGGTCTTCGGTGGCTCTTTGTAGGATCCTGCCAGAAAAACATTTAACTTTGAATTTGGTTTTTAAAACAATATAATCTTTTAAACCTTTGGTTGGAGGTCAGCCCTTGGCATGTACCATAGAACAGAATGTGAAGATACAGGACCTGGTCTCTGCAAAATCCTGGGTGGGGTGGGGTGGAGAGGGCGGCACAGGGCCTATGCAGAGCACTGGGTTCATAGGTGAACGCTGGGTAAGAAAGTGCCTCAATGGCTTCCAAAACCAGGAGGAAATGCTAAGATTAAAGACCTGACCCCAACAGCAGCGGCAGCAGAAATGCTTTATGTCTGCCTGGAAAGGACACATTTGCAGATTTGAAGAATGGATACAAACAGTTCAATAGTTTAAAATGATGGAGCGAAGCGTACCTGGTTTGCCCAGGCTGTGATCATCCTGCCAGGAAATCACTATGGGATGCTTGCCTTCCAATCATTGATGTTCACTACATGATCATAAGCAAATCACTTTGCCTCTCCCTCTTCCTATTGCACAAAGATGTAAAGCTAGTTTGAGATGACCTTAGTAAAATACTTCCTAAGTTACAGTCATGGAAGAGTCAATGTTATTTGCATTGTTATTGTCCATTTCTATTCTCTTCTCACAACTGAGAAAGCCCTTTACCATACTTAACTGCACTGAAAACTTTGACAAGTCATCTTCTAAAGCTAAATATTTGCTATATCACTTGTTCATCAGCGGAACCAAGGGACACTAGATTAAGTAACTTGGCCTTTTGCGATATGACAATCCCTTCTTCATTTGGACAAATGTGTGCTAGATAAACTGTCACTAATGTTCCTAGAGCCCAACACCTCAATTTCTGGGCTATCCAAAGTCTAAGAGGAAGGAGGAATCCAAAATCTAATTTCAAGGAGGAAAGAGGGATGAAAACATGAAATGTTCTGCAAAGTTTTATTTGTTTTAAAGGCTTTTTTATTTTGATGTATTTTATTTATTTATTTATTTTTAGCTGTGCTGGGTCTTCGTTGGTGCGCGCGGGCTTTCTCTAGTTGTGGCAAGGGGGGGTTACTCTTCATTGCGGTGCACGGACTTCTCATTGCAGTGGCTTCCCTTGCTGTGGAGCACAGGCTCTAGGCGCGTGGGCTTCAGTAGTTGCAGCACACAGGCTCAGTACTTGTGGCTTGCGGGCTCAGTAGTTGTGGAGCACAGGCTTAGTTGCCCCGCGGCATGTGGGATCTTCCCGGACCAGGGATTGAACCCGTGTCCCCTGCATTGGCAGGCGGATTCTCAACCACTGTGCCACCAGGGAAGCCCCTTCTGCAACGTTTTAGATCTAACTCTTTGTCTTGCAAAATTATGCATCCTTGTTTTGTCCTATTTGTAGACAAGTAAAGAGGAGAAAAAGCCGTCTCTCTGAACCTCAAATGAGAAATAAAACGTTACAGTTGGATGCTAGTACTGACAATCACCCCAGTTATCAACAAAGAGGTCAGGTCCACCAGCCTAAGGAATCCAGGACCTCTCAGGTTTTGTTCACAGAGCATGACTGCAAATGAACCTCTCTGCAAACATCCCTTTTAGGATGGGAGGGTCTTCAGTGTTCACCCTTCTGGAACAAAAAGAAAGAAACCCCACCAGCAAAACACTGAGAAACCAATGTTTCTGATTAATATGCAGTATTAACTTAATAGAAAATGAAATATACTTTCTTGTAAAATTATTTTGACTGATAATCTCTCTTATAATTCTGAATTTCTCATGCAATGCTTTATTTGAAAATAATTAATTAATTAAGGAACTATGAAGGAAAAGGGAGCCCTTAATTTTAGCCAGAAATTCCTCTGATACAATTAGCATTAAAATCACCCCTCAATTAAAACATCTTTCAGAAGATAGCCATAAGAATGACCTTTCTTACAACCCTTTATCTCCTACTGTTTCAATCAGCTATTTTCTGTGTTGATACTTACTATTACAGGAAAATTTCATTGGTTTAAAAATGATTTGAGGCCTTTCTCACCTCTGAGATGGCCCACACTCTGTCTGTGGAGTGTGTTTCTCTCTAAATAAATCCACTTCTTACCTATCAAAAAAAAAAAAATGATTTGAGCTCCCTTTCCATCTGCAGGACTATGGTGCCTCACTGTGTCTAATGTCATTGAGAAAAGAGTGGCAGTAAGTTACCATTTGTCTTAAACATGCTGATAAGACAATGAATTACATTGCCTAGGATTTTAAAAAGGAAGAACAGAAATTAAATCACTAAGTGTCAAGTTTTGCTTCTGAAGGATGGGAATAAAAAAGGTTGTGCTCCTATTGGTGGGAATGTAAATTCATGCAGTCACTATGGAAAACAGTATGGAGGTTCCTCAGAAACGTAAAAATAGAACTACCAGCAATGATCCAGCAATTCCACTTCTGGGTATTTATCCAAAGGAAATGAAAATAGCATCTTGAAGAGATATCCACAGTAGCCAAGATATGGAAACAACCTAAGTGTTCATCAACGGATGGACAAAGAAAATGGAATACATAAACATACAATGAAATATTATTCAGCCATGAGAAAGAAGGAAATCCTGCCATTTTCAACAACATGGATAGACCCTGAAGGCATTATGCTAAGTGAAATAGTCAGACAGAGAAAGACAAATACTGTACGATATCACTTATACCTGGAGTCTAAAAAAGCCGTACTCAGAGAAAGAGAGAGTAGAATGGTGGTTGCCAGGGGCTAGCGGGTGGGGAAAATGGGGAGGTATCAGTCAAAGGGCACAAATTTCCCATTAGAAAATGAATAAACTCTGGGGATCTAATGTATAACATGATGATTATTGTTAACAATACTGTATTATACACTTGAAAACTGTTAAGAGAATAGATCTTAAATGTTCTCACCACAAAAAAATGGTAATTATGTGACGTGATGGCAATGTTAACTAACTCTGTTGTGGTAATCATTTTGCAATACATAAGTGCATTGTGTCATCATGTCATACACCTTAAACCCACACAGTATTATATGTCAATTATTTCTCAACTGGGACTTCCCTGGTGGTCCAGTGGGTGAGACTCAGCACTCCCAATGCAGGGGGCCCGGGTTTGATCCCTAGTCCGGGAACTAGATCCTGCATGCCTGCCACAACTAAGAGTCCACATGCCACAACAAAGACCCAGCACAGCCAAAATAAATAAATCTCAATAAAGCTGGGAAAATTTTTTTTAAAGTTGTGCTAATGAGACATATTTTAGAAGGAGAGCTTATGTTTCAAAGCTTTGACAGGTTAATCCTGGATCCCTGCCCACCAGATCACAGCTTTGCTGCCCATTCCCCATCTCTGTCCCAGGCAGGCATTAGACTGTCCCACTCTCATCTTTCCTTCTCTTTGCTTCCCTCTTCCCTCTTTCCCTCTCTTCTTGTTTCCCTCTACTCCCCTCATCTCTTCTCTTCTTTCTTCTTCTTATTCCTCCTCTCTCTCTCTCTGTCTCCTCTCTACTCTCCATGTCTCTCCTCTTCCTTCCTTTTCTTTCTCTTCCACTCATCCTCTCCTGTTTTCATCTTTTTCTTCTCCTATTTCATACCTAATTATTTCATTACTAATACATCTTTTTCCTGACTGTTGTAGACAAGGAATCTTACCAGAGTCATCAAAAACTCTATACTTCACAAAACATAAGAGAAACATATTTGTGTGTATACATATGTATGTATACACATATTTATACATACTTAAAGTCTTTACAAAAGCAATAATCTACCAATGCAAACCTCAGAGACACACTTAAAATACAACATACTTTCTTCTGGTTTTGTTTCAGGCCTCCCCTTCCCCCTGCCCCTGGAAATTTCTTATTCAAAGGGAGAAAAAGAGAAAAGCAGTTGACTAAATGTGATATCAGATATTTCTGTAAGACAAAGATTCTCTCAGGAATACATCTTTTTTTTAAGATTTGAAAACTGGCCTGTGGAATTTTATTACCTCACCTGGAATCAAGGTCTCTTTCTCAGGAGTTATCTTCAGCACAGTTTCTGGGAGGTCAGCTGTTGAATGCTCTCCCCCAAAGGAATGGGCTGCCACATCCCTGGTTTGGCTTTGCCGCCATCTTGTGGTAATTGGGCTACTGGCAACAGGAACTTCAGCCGATAGCCTCTTCGCAAAGTTGCTCTTGAAGTTAGAGTATGTTGGATTAACTGCATCAAATACCTATTTAACAACAAACAGATACATGATTTATAGTAGCCTCAATGATACAAAAGTTAAAATTCCTTAAAAGAGAATTATAAACAACTCACCTAGTACATTTTATATATGTATGTAT
>NW_021703768.1:43375918-43545276 GCF_005190385.1 Monodon monoceros
CCAGTACCCTTTCATCAAAAAGAATAACTTAAAGAACTTGGGGGAAATTTATAAAAGAAAATCTAAAGCACATAAAATAACCTATAAATTAATGTGTAAACATCTGGAACTATTCCAAGCACTACTGAACTTTATATAGGAGTTTGCTACTATTATTTGTGAACTTAAACTAAGTTTAATGAAATGAGCTTAATGAAACTGTTATACTGTGGGAGGAAAAAGGCATAAACAGAATTGCTAAGAAATGCTAGAGAAAATTTTTAATATTGGTAAGCAGGCAGAACCTTATTGCTCTTTTTTTTTTTTTTTTTTTGCGGTACGCGGGCCTCTCACTGTTGCGGCCTCTCCCGTTGCGGAGCACAGGCTCCGGACGCGCAGGCCCAGCAGCCATGGTTCACGGGCTCAACCGCTCCGCGGCATGTGGGATCTTCCCAGACCCGGGGCACGAACCCGTGTCCCCTGCATCGGCAGGCGGACTCTCAACCACTGCGCCACCAGGGAAGCCCTTATTGCTCTTAAATCTACAAAAACTGATGAAACCACCTTCAGAAGGTATTCATTTGTTTGAATTATACACAATGGTTAAATTGGGATACGGCCTATTCTGATTCTATTAAGTAGAATGTGGTGGTTGATAGCTCACATAAGACTGCTTGGATTTAAATCCTGGATTTACTGTGTGACTTGGGGCAACTTACTTAAATTTCCTAAGGGAATTTGGTTTGAGATTTAAATGAGATAATGCACATAATAATGTGACCGGTCCACAGTGAGTGCTCAATAAACATAGCTATCATTTTTATTATGAATTTAGTTCTTTAAAAGTAACTAGCAAAATTATATTTTGGCTTAATTTAGTGGCCTGAATAAAATCAGCTGACATATGTACATCTTTAGCATAAAGTGAGTAAACCCAGTGAGGTAAGAAAGATAAAGAAATTGAACTTCATAGAATTACTGAACTGTCACAAACAGAATAGACCTAAAGGGAAAGAATTCATTTCTGAAGAACAAAACAGTGTCACTTTGGAGAAAAACTCAGAGAAAAAGACAAGTCAATAGAAAGGTAGTGGAAGATGGAACTAACATTAATTTATTGAATGCCTACTACTGGCCTAATGTTTACATGTTGTTTAATTGCATCTAATACTTTAGGATTTGGGAAATAGGTATTACCTTCAAATTATTGATACAAAAAACATAAATAAATAAAAAACCATGAAGCTCAGAAATAACTTGTCCTAAATCACGTAACTAATAAAGCCACAATTGGGAATGAAACCAGGCCACTTTGATCCCAAATGCTATTTCCCACTATAGTGGGATGTCTGCTTTAAAGAAGGAGGCAGGCTATTTGGAAGACAAAAGAAGCCTCTGAAAATCAGGTCCTGTTCAGATTTGGAAACAAAAAAGCAGTAATACCTAGAATGACAAACGGCCTTAAACTCTTTAAAACAAAGTTTAGGACTAGAAGAGTGAAGATATATGCCCAAGTATCTGGATTACAAATTTAAAACAACACAGTTTTCTTGAAGCAAACTAGCTTAGATGAATTTGTTTCTCTTGATGCAAACTTCTTTGTCTCAAGGCTAGATATTTTCTTGGACAGCAATAATCCTTCCAGCAGCAGTGAAACACAGGAAACGTCAATAGCCAAGTCAGAGTAGGAAAAAAGATACCTGCTTAAACAATGGCAGAAAAAAACGGCTACACTTCTGACTTACTTTGTTAACCAATACTCTCCACTGTATTGGTTCTTAAACTAAACTGAGAATGTGGTTGAGTTTAGAAACAGGATTTTTTATGCCCTGGAGATGATACTTTCACTGAATATTGAATGTTAGGAAACCAGAAAAGAGGAAAATCTAGAAAGGTTCTTAGATTTCAGTCAGCCTTAACAAAAAGTGATAATCAAGGTTGGGGAAAATACGAAGGACATTCAGGAATTGACATAAAGTTTCCAGTTTAATCACATACATGTATTTGTCCTGAGCAAATCTGAAATTTTGTGGCATTGTCAAATTAGCTTTTTATTCCAAACAAGCAGAAAACTGATGATATTTCAATGATTCAAAATAAATCATGAATGAGTCCAAAGTTCCTAGTGCCTTTCAAAGATTTATTAACATTCAAGTAAATATGAAGAACTGTAAAGAAACTGATCATTTTCAGTTGCCTCAATTAGTCAAGTAACCTGAACTTCAAATTCCCCCAGAATGCTGTTTCAAAGGAAATTTAATACCTTTTTGAAAGTCTTGAGAACTATAAACTGAAGTTTGATGAATTAGGTTGAGAGGTGAATTGGAGTTTCATAGCTAATATTACTTAGATGGTAACACAGAATAGTGCTATCAAAGATTAAGTAAAATTTTAAATATTCCTAAGCACTAATTTGCCACAGACTAACACTAATATAGGGAGTTAAATACAAAAAAATGACTTAAACAGATATATTCACTTCTATTTCATTCAATCCTCTGATCTTTAAGACATTGAAGTCCCAGATGCAAGATTATTAATGTCAAAGATAAGTCATTTAATAATAAGACCCTTGGGCTTCCCTGGTGGCGCAGTGGTTAAGAGTCCGCCTGCCGATGCAGGGGATACAGTTCGTGCCCCGGGTCTGGGAAGATCCCACATGCCGCGGAGCACCTAGGCCCGAGAGCCATGGTCGCTGAGCCTGGGCGTCCAGAGCCTGTGCTCTGCAACGGGAGAGGCCACAACAGTGAGAGGCCCGCGTACGGCAAAAAAAAAAAAAGACCCTTATCATTTAAGATTGGTTTTAGTATGGGGTCTCAATATGAAAACAGCTTATTAACTTGTTTGCTGGCGCTTATGCTGAAGCATTTATCTCCATGAAAAGAACACAGAGAACAACCAAAGGAAGCTCCTTAAAAGTTATTAACTGTGAGCATCAGTATATCTCAAAGAATGTCAGCCCTTTCCACACTAGGTTCAGAAACTTTGACAATTCTTTGCAAAAGCAAACCTATAGTACATATGCCAAGATGCTAGTGACAATCTGCAATAAGGAGGTACTAGCTTTTGCCCAAAGAAATGGATTATGAACCCACCATACAAGTATTTATGAGTGAAAATTACTATTAACTAATGCTTCTGCAAATGGTAGAGTTTTAGATACTATATTTACATTCAGTTCACCAGGCCAGGGGTTGATAATTTGTTTTCTGTAAAGGGCCAGATAGTAAATATTTTAGGCTTTGCCAGCCATATGGTCTCTGCAACTACTCAAACTCTGCCTGTAGCACAAAAGACAATATATAAATGAGTAAGCATGGTTGTGTTCCAGTAAAACCATATAAAAAGTAAATACATTTGGCAGTGGCCAAATTTGGTCATAGTTTACCCACCTCTGTAGTATGCCAATATAAAAGCAATTGGAACCATATCATTAAAAAGGCAGCCTGGTGAAAGCAGTTATGTATATGTATGTTCTTCTAGGTAAGTCTGTAACTTCTATAAAGTCCAGTAACAAACTTTATCTAAACCTCTTCCTTATGAATTGCTTAATGGTGAGCCAATAGGAGCCATAATATTCAAATTCTGATGTGACAGTTGGAACATGCTTCCAATCTGATCAATAAATCCTTCAAAAGGTGTTAAATTTGACAGTGCTGGAAGACAATGTGTTTTAATAAAGAAATTAGCAGTCAGAACAATGCAATGGCACCAAAGAACCTCTCCTCTCACACTGGGAACACTAAATGCTCTAGTTATGTTTAGGCAGTAGGAAAAAAAGAATACTGGCAAGTACTGAAATTTTAGTGTATTATAAAATGCTGGCTTGCTAGAAATTTTTATCTTCTTAATTTTTTTTCTTTACTTTTATGCTCGTATCTCTTAAAAAATACTATAAATCATTATTTTAATTTGTAATTCAGGTATTCCCATCCTCCTATGCTGTTTACCCTTTATTGTAACTATTTAGGGTATTATAAAAATCACAATAAACAGCATTATTTTTAAGTATGTAACTGAGATATGCAGCATTTAAGACAGAAGAAATCTAAGGCTAAATGTTTTCAGAGCTCTAGTGGGCATACAGTGGGAAAGGAAAGGTGAACTTTATTTTCTTCGAGGCAAAGAAGCTATAGGTGACATCTTAGCTTGCCACCAACCTTTATTCTTAATATGAAGTTTGTAGTTGTTTGTGAGGCAAGGAGATTTTTGTTCAAGTTAAAACAAGGGTTTCTTTGACCTACTGCAAAGTGTAAAGCCTTTCCCTTCAGGGGCTGCCTGTTACCCTGCATATGACAAGCAGTAAAAAGATAAAAGGAGGGGGAACAAGTTCTAAAGTTTGCTAATCTACTGATCTCAGCAATAGATTACGGCATGGCTTGAGAGTCATGAAAATTAGGTTTTAGTCAAGCTGGCCATTAACCGGTTGCCTGGTCGTGAGCGAGCCAGTTTCTTCAACTCGGTGGACTTAAGTTTCCTCATCTGGAAAATGAGAGAATGCGCTTGACTAGCTGCTCTCAAAGGCCCGTTCCAACTCTATTATTCTAAGACAGGAAGATGTCAAGCCACCTACTGTGGTCACTGTCTCTCACAGTCGAGCCGGGGGAAAACCGTGACGAGGACTTCCCTGTCTCAGCCCTCACCCCATCTGCGGTCCTAGCTCAAGGCACCAATGGAGCTTCCTCCCCACCTCCCCTCTCTAGCTCTCTCCTACTCGGGATAGAAAAGGGCGCTCCCATTCCCGCAATTCCCCCAATTCTCCTCCTCCCTCCTCCTCTCACTCGGGTGTTCACCCACGGTAACCCTGCCTTTTCCCTAAGGTCCGGCAGACACCGACTCCCACTGCCCCTCGAGTTCTTTCTCAGCCCCCGACGGAGGCCCTGACTTGCTCTCACCCGAGACCTCTAGGAACGCGCGCTGCCTCTCCGGACCGGTCTCCGCGGGCCCCGGCTTTGGCCTCACCGTTTCCGCAAGAAGCCACAGTTCCGAGGCGTTTCCCTGAAGAACTTCCCCGGGTAACAGCCGACTCCGTCGGAAGCTCAGCCTTAGCAGCCTTGTCCCCCCTTTCCCTCCGCTCCCTCCCGGGAGATGAGTTTGCAAGACCCGGAACGTCCTCTACCTGAGCAGGCCGAGCCCTTAATCTCAGAGAGCTCGGCAGGAAGGAGGACACCCCTCCCCCAAACTTCTCAACTTGCTGCAGCAAGGGTTCTTGTCCCCTGAACAGGAAAAGGCAACGGCCTAGGCCGCGGGGGCCAGCGGGGGATGCAGTTCTGAGAGCGCTAAGCCGGCCGCCGCAGTCAAACCTCCCGCCGCCGCGGACTACAACTCCCAGAGGGCTCTGCGACAGCCAACACGCCTCCCGCCGCAGAGCCCAGCCCTCCGGCTTCGGAAGAAAGGGCGGCGCAGGTGAGCTAATCGCGTTTTATCTGCAGCCAGACGTTTGCGCTAGAGTTTGTTGCCTGCCTGCCTTTAAGGCATCTAAGAGGAGGGACGCGATCTCCTGCAGTCTACCACCCCGGAGGCCACCTGGGAAAGGGCTGATGTGACATTTCCATCTAGGGCTGACATCCCATTATCTGTCTGTCATCTCAGGCTGTTGTCGCTGGTGCTCTGTACTCTCATCACGTGCTTGCACCCTGTGGACACCAAGGGAAGCTGGTTTGAAAAAAAAAATTGTTAGATTTGGCACTTTCTCTCCCTTGTCTAGACATTTAGGTTTGTTTTTTGTTTTTTACGTGTTGGCAGTTTAGTCACTAGGCTAAAAGAGGGGCTTTGGTAGGATTTTAAGCACCCTCTCCCCATCCCTAACAATTTCGCCGACAGCCACCGCAAATAAACATACAGTCTAAGGAAAATTGGTGTGCTTGTTATAAAAAGTCAGCTTAAGGTAAGTCTCTGAAAAGCATATGGCAATACCTCAGCTCTTCTTACGTAGGAAGCCCGTGGCTTTTTTTTTTTTAAGCAAAACAACCAGGAAAAATCCAACAATGTTAGTGTAATGTGTTAATCCCAAATGAAAGAAACCAAATTTAACAAATAGTTAAAACTGAGTGCCAAGCATTTTACATAAAATATCTCATTAAGTCTTAACCATGATTCTAGAAGTGTATATTATCCCTATTTTACAAATAAGGAAACAGCCCTAGAGAATTTTAAGAGTTACCCAAGGCCAAACAACTATCAAGTGGCAGAAGATCTGGAATTCAAACTGAGGTCTTCTTCCAAAGCCTATGCTCTCAAACTCTGCCTCTATTATCGAGGGTTTGACAAATGCAAGGCAGGTAACGTGATGAATATTGCCTTTAAGGCAGATAAAAGTTATTTTGCTAATGGTGTCCTTATTAAAAAACTTTTGCAACTGCTTTTTAGCCTGTCTTCAACAGTACATTCTTTTGATAGCTGCAATGGTGGCAAAATTTTCTTCTTTCTCTGCTTTCCAGGCTGAGAAAATATTTTTAGGTAAGGCTGAGAAGCACGAAAGTAGATGGTATGGAATGACGTCAGCGAAAATAGCTGAATAGGGAACTTGAAAACTCTCCCTCCACAAAAACAACGAATAACCTGGTGAAACTGTCAGAATCAGCTTTTTTTGGAACTCTGGAATCTAATAAAAAAACGCACAACAACCAGGGGAACACTTAAGAAAAGACTGCTGAATTTTGGCAAGAAATCTCTGTGATTATCTCTAGCTTGCCAGTGGCCTTGAGGACAGCAGCCCACATTCCTGGTGTAGGTTGCTGGTACCAGAGAGAGTAATATGGACCTTATTCTAAAGGAGTTGTAATTTTGTGTTTTGACCTATCTGGTGGTGTCCTGAAGGTTTGGCTCAAGGGCTTACCTTTGTTTCTCCAGCCTTGGAGCCTCCCAGGGCTGAGGCAGGATTGTCAAAAGAGTTTAAAGCAAATGTATTAGCCACTGCCACCAGGGTACGGTGTAACAGTTGGGACAAACAATAAACAGGCCAAAAAGCCTAGGAAGGAAGAGGCTGGGGAAGCAGATACTTGGGGAATAAGGGGTTTTTGTTTTCTATTTTTTAAATATTTACTTATTTATTTGGTCGTGCTGTATCTTAGTTGCAGCAGGTGGGCTCCTTAGTTGGGGCATACGTGCAGGATCTAGTTCCCTGACCAGGGATGGACCCAGGCCCCCTGCATTGGGAGCATGGAGTCTTATCCACTGTGCCACCAGGGAAGTCCTGGTATAAGGGTTTTCTTGAAAAGCTTCCTCCTCTTCTGGGGAATCCAGAAGGCCACATGCATGCCTTGGTCTGGACCCATGCTTGGAAAAGACCTGAGAAGACCCTAAGCTCTCACTTCTGGCTGACTTTCAGACTCTGTACAAGCAGGAAGTGAAGGCTAATGCAGAAATGTAAAGTATCCTGCTAAGCATTGAAGGAGTGCCCCAACACACAGCTAGCTGACAAAGACTGGGAGAGATTTTTTGCATTTTGGCTGGTTTTTTCTTTTTCTTTTTTGCTTATAAGCATTTAATAAAGATATCTCTGCTAAATCACTAGCTGACCACTAAGCTAATGGAACAGAGTGGTCACACAGCAAAGAATACAGACTTTATAGAATTAGCTGACTGGTAGTTAAGTCTAGAAGCTTGATCACATTTAAACTTGATTTTTAAAATCAAGCATTTATAGTTGGTGTTATAGACTTCCCATCACATCAGGAAGCACATTTCTGGAATTCTTTCATTTGTGATATTAAGACTATTCAGTGGGCTCAAATATTGTCTCTTACAAAGTTCGCCTTTAGCTTTTCACCAGTCATTGATGATCAGTAGCCATTGATGATCATCTTCTAGATCAGAGGTTTGTGTCACCCTTAGTGTCTGAGTAAATTTTTCTCAGTGTCCTTAGTTTCTGTTTACTAAGTGGTTAGGTCCAAACAAATTAATATGTGTTTATTTAAATATATATGGAAATTGAAAGAAAAAGATTTTATTTCATTCTTTAATAACCACAATTGCTTACTAATTGGGTGTATACACCTATTGGGCACTGCATAACTTCTCAAACCTTGAAATCAGATGGGACATCACTGTCTCCATTTCCTCTTCCATATTGGATTTTGCACAGCACTTGCTTGAGATCATAGGAATTGCTGAAAACTCAATTTTGAAAAGATACATTAGCCAAAAGAATTAACTTGATCTAATGTTGAAACTGTGAAGTACCTCAACCGTTCACATGGTGTCTGACAGATGTTGCTGTTTTCCTCAAAAATTTAAAATACTCTGTGAAGTCCTTGTGAGTTCCCTGTGGTAACCTCATAGCTTAGGAACTGCAGGTCACTAGCAATTATGTTCCTGGCCTAAAGCAAGAATTGACAAACATTTTACGTAAAGGGCCTAGTAGTAAGTATTTTAGGTTTTATAGCCATATGGTCTCTGTTAACAACTACCCAATTCTGCCTTTATGGCGTGAATGCAGCCAACATAGGCAATATATAAACCAATGAGGTGGCTATATTTTAATTTATTTATAGAAATAGGTACTAGACTGGATTTGTTCCCAGAACTGTAGCTTTCTGACCCTCTGACCTAGAGAACACAGAGTGGAGATTTTCCTTTATTAGCTGGATTCTTCAAAGGAGAGGACTTTCCCCTTTCCTCCAGGATCTGAGCTCACTCCCTTTTTGCATTTGAAGCTCTCCAGCTTTGTTTGGGATTTATTTAAAGGTTTCATCTTTCTTGGTAAGGCCTTGTTTTGAGTACTCGTTTGGCACTTTGGTCTGATCTTGAGATCAGAATGTTTCAACTGAAGTGAGCTGAAAATGACTTTGGCCCAATTTCTTTGGGAAGGGGCTGCTTCAAATGAAACTGCTGGTTTAGCCTTCAGCCCATTCCTCTGGAAGGGCTGTTTTCTGGAGAATGGCAAAAGAAGGGAGGAAGAGAGGGAGGAAGGAAGGAAGGAGGGAGGGAAGGAAGGGAGGGAGGAAGGGCCTTTGTCCTGGCTCCTCAGGGACCAAGCTGTCTTCTTAAGACTGGCTGGGATGAGCTTGCAAGCTGTTTGAATTGAACCTATTGTGCTGTAAGCTGTTTAAACTGTTTGAAAATTGTTCTTTACTCTAGAGGAAAAACACCTAGAAAATGAGATCCCAGTTATCTAAGTATTTTGAGGGCACACCCTCTACAGGGACTTTAACCAATTTTATGTTTAAAACCAAGGTCCTACGGGGAGGGGGAAGAAGGGTAAGCTGGGACAAAGTGAGAGAGTGGCATGGACATACATACACTACCAAATGTAAAATAGATAGCTAGTGGGAAGCAGCTGCATAGCACAGGGAGATCAGCTCTGTGTCCACCTAGAGGAGTGGGAAGGGGAGGGTGAGGGAGGAGTGGGGATATATGTATATGTATAGCTGATTCACTTTGCTATAAGGCAGAAACTAACACACCATTATAAAGCAATTATACTCCAATAAAGATGTTAAAAAAAAACCCAAGGTCCTTCCCCTTGTGCACTTCTAATTAAATAGACTGACCTGACCAAAGGCAATTGAGAATATCAATCATCATTATGGGAAACTTTTGAAATCCCCAAACTTAATATTCTTAAAACAGAATTGGACTACAATAGCTCAAAAATTTACAATTGAGTGGAATGCTTATTTCTATGGGTATTTTGAGGCTTTCTGAAATTATCAGGAGTCTAAAATTGCTTCTGCAAAATAAGACTTTAAGATTAACTGAGGCAGACAAATGATTAAAGAAAGGTAAAATGGCTCCTGAAGCCTCAGGCTCTTCTTCCTTGCCTTCTTTGTCTCAGGCTCTGCCTCTGGCCCCTTCTTGTTTCCCACAGCTCCGTCTTCCTCTTTTTTACCACCATCCCCATACTAATTCTCTCACCAAACTTCCCCCTTTCTCTGAAACTCTCCCTACTCCCTTTTTCTCTGCACTTGTCAGTACCTGTTGCTTTAAAATTTAGCATTCTGAGGATCGAGGCTAAAAGCTTAATTTCTTGATATTCTCTGGACTAAAGCTGAACTGCGAGCCACCAAAGATTTTTCCAAAGTAACTGAAGGTTTTACACAGATTCGCTGAGGAATTTAATATAGCCATTCAAGTGTATCAACCTGGTTTCTCTGATTAATATCAGCTAGTTGGTATATGCTTGTTGGTAAAGGCCAGGTCCAGCATTGGATGAAAACTGCTAATTGGGAAAGTCCTGAAAGAGCTCTAGAATTACAACTGAGAAACCAGCGCGCTAACTTATTTTATGATTAGGCTCAGGCAATTGCTAGATGACTTCATCGAGCAATTCCTAGGGCTTTTCCAAAACGGGAAATTCGATTTGAACAAAATTCAGACTTGCACACAAAAATCTAATGAACCTGCTCATGAATATTACAATTGACTTCAGAATGTTTTAAAATAAAATTCTGGTCTTCCTTCAAACGTTGATTCCACCTGAGTAGTTTTTAAATTTTTTTACTCCTAATTTATCCTTCATGCACCCCCTTTCTGCTTTGATAACCATAAGTTTGTTTTCAATGTCTGTGAGTCTATTTCTGTTTCATAAGTTCATTTGTATCATTTTTTTAGGTTCCACATATAAGTGATATCATATGATATTTGTCTTTCTTTTTCTGACTTGCTTCACTTAGTATGATAACCTCTAGGTCTATTCATGTTGCTGCAAATGGCATTATTTTATTCTTTTTTATGGCCGAGTAGTATTCCTTTGTATATATATATACCACATCTGTTTTATCCATTCACCTGTCGATGGACATTTCAGTCGCTTCCACATCTTTTTTTTTTTTTTTTTGCGGTACGCGGGCCTCTCACTGCTGTGGCCTCTCCCACTGCGGAGCACAGGATCCGGACGTGCAGGCTCAGCGGCCATGGCTCACGGGCCCAGCCGCTCTGCGGCATGTGGGATCTTCCCGGACCGGGGCACGAACCCGTGTCCCCTGCATCGGCAGGCGGACTCCCAACCACTGTGCCACCAGGGAAGCCCCGCTTCCACATCTTGGCTATTATAAATAGTGCTGCTATGAACATTGGGGTGCATGTATCTTTTCAAATTAGAATTTTTGTCTTTTCCAGATATATGCCCAAGAGTGGGATTGCTGGATAATATGGTAACTCTATTTTTAGTTTTTTAAGGAACTTTCATGCTGTTTTCCATAGTGGCTGTACCAATTTACATTCCCACCAACAGTGTAGGAGGATCCCCTTTACTCCACACCCTCTCCAGCATTTATTATTTGTAGACTTTTTAAAGATAGCCATTCTGACCCATGTGAGGTGATGCCTCATGGTAGTTTTGATTTGCATTTCTCTGATAATTAGCAATGTTGAGCATCTTTTCATGTGCCTATTGGCCATCTCCTTTGGAGAAATGTCTATTTAGGTCTTCTGCCCATTTTTTGATTGGGTTTTTTTTTTTGTTTTGTTATTGAGTTGCATGAGCTGTTTATATATTTTGGAAGTCAAGCTCTTATTGGTTGTATCGTTTGCAAATATTTTCTCCCACTCCGTGGGTTGTCTTTTCATTTTGTTTATAGTTTCCTTTGCTATGCCAAAACTTACAAGTTTGATTAGGTCCCATTTGTTTATTTTCCCTTTATTTCTATTGCCTTGGGAGACTGACCTAAGAAAACACTGGTACAATTTACTTCAGAGAAATGTTTTTTGGTTTTTTTAAAAGATTTATTTATTATTTATTTATCTATTTTATTTTTATTTTGGGCTGCATCGGGTCTTAGTTGCAGCACATGGGGGATCTTCGTTGAGGCATGCAGGCTCTTCGTTGTGGTATGCAGACTTCTCTCTAGTTGCAACATGTGGGTTTTCTCTCTCTAGTTGTGGTGCACAGGCTACAGGGTACATGGCCTCTGTAGTTGTGGTGCGCAGGTTCCAGAGCATGTAGTTTGCGGCATGCAGGCTCTAGTTGAGGTGTGCAAACTCAGCAGTTGTGGCACACGGGCTTAGTTGCCCC
This sequence comes from Monodon monoceros, assembly GCF_005190385.1. Classification (NCBI taxonomy): domain Eukaryota; kingdom Metazoa; phylum Chordata; class Mammalia; order Artiodactyla; family Monodontidae; genus Monodon; species Monodon monoceros. Next base: position 43,387,854 of record NW_021703768.1, read on the forward strand.
GTGGCATCGGGGATCTTAGTTCCCTGACCAGGGATCAAACCCACATCCCCTGCATTGTAAGGTGGATTCTTTACCACTGGACCACCAGGGAAGTCCCCATTTCAGAGAATGTTTTGCCTGTGTTCTCCTCCAGTAGTCTTATGATGTCATGTCTTATATTTAAGTCTTTAAGTCATTTTGAGTTTATTTTTGTGTATGGTGTGAGGGAGTGTTCTAACTTCAGTGATTTACATGCGGCTGTCCAGTTTTCCCAACACCACTTGCTGCAGAGACTGTCTTTTCTCAGTTGCCTCCTTTGTCAAAGATTGACTGTAGGTGTGTAGGTTTATTTCTGGGCTCTTTATTCTGATCCATTGATCTATATGTCTGGTTTTGTGCCGATAGCATGCTGTTTTGATTATTGTAGCTTTGTAGTATTCTCTGAAGTCTGGGAGGGTTATGCCTTCAGCTTTGTTCTTTTTCCTCAGGATTGCTTTAGCAATTCTGAGTCTTTTATGGTTCCATCCATCCGTATGGTTTTTAACTCTTATGGGTTTTTTTTCTTTTTTTTTTCAATGGGAAACTAGCTAAATTAATTATATTGCATATACACAATAAAATACCAGCTACTCCAGCTTTCTTTTGATTTCCATTTGCATGGAATACCTTTTTCCATCCCCTCACTTTCAGTCTGTATGTGTCCCTAAGTCTGAAGTGGGTCTCTTGTACACAGTATATATATGGGTCTTGTTTTTGTATCCATTCAGCAAGTCTGTGTCTTTTGGTTGGAGCATTTAATCCATTCATGTTTAAGGTAATTATCCATATGTATGTTCCTGTGACCATTTTCTTAATTGTTTTGGGTTTGTTTTTGTAGGTCCTTTTGTTCTCTTGTGTTTCCCACTTAGAGAAGTTCCTTTCGCATTTGTTGTAGAGCCTGTTTAGTGGTGCTGAATTCTCTTAGGTTTTGCTTGTCTGTAAAGCTTTTGATTTCTCCAACGAATCTGAATGAGACCCTTGCTGGGTAGAGTAATCTTGTTTGTAGTTTCTTCCCTTTCATCACTTTAAGTACATCATGCCACTCCCTTCTGGCTTGTAGAGTTTCTGCTGAGAAATCAGCTGTTAACCTTATGGGAGTTCCCTTGTATGTTATTTTTCGGTTTTCCCTTGCTGCTTTCAATAATTTTTCTTTGTATTTAATTTTTGCCAATTTGATTACTATGTGTCTCGGCGTGTTTCTCCTTGGGTTTATCCTGTATGGGACTCACTCTGCTTCCTGGACTTGGGTGGCTATTTCCTTTCCCATGTTAGGGAAGTTTTCGACTATAATCTCTTCAAATATTTTCTCTGGTCCTTTCTCTCTCTCTTCTCCTTCTGGGATCCCTATAATGCGAATTTTGTTGCGTTTAATGTTGTCCCAGAGGTCTCTTAGGCTGTCTTCATTTCTTTTCATTCTTTTTTCTTTATTCTCTTCCGCAGCAGTGAATTCCATCATTCTGTCTTCCAGGTCACTTATCCGTTCTTCTGCCTCAGTTATTCTGCTCTTGATTCCTTCTAGTGTAGTTTTCATTTCAGTTATTGTATTGTTCGTCTCTGTTTGTTTGTTCTTTAATTCTTCTAGGTCTTTGTTAAACATTTCTTGCATCTTCTCGATCTTTGCCTCCATTCTTTTTCTGAGGTCCTGGATCATCTTCACTATCATTATTCTGAATTCTTTTTCTGGAAGGTTGCCTATCTCCACTTCATTTAGTTGTTTTTCTGGGGTTTTATCTTGTTCCTTCATCTGGTATATAGCCCTCTGCCTTTTCATCTTGTCTATCTTTCTGTGAATGCGGTTTTCGTTCCACAGGCTGCAGGATTGTAGTTCTTCTTGCTTCTGCTGTCTGCCCTCTGTTGGATGAGGCTATCTAAGAGGCTTGATGGGAGGGACTGATGGTGGGTAGAGCTGACTGTTGCTCTGGTGGGCAGAGCTCAGTAAAACTTTAATCTACTTGACTGCTGATGGGTGGGGCTGGGTTCCCTCCCTGTTGGTTGTTTGGTCTGAGGCAACCCTACACTGGAGCCTACCTGGGCTCTCTGCTGGGGCCAATGGCAGACTCTGGGAGGGCTCACAGCAAGGAGTACTTCCCAGAACTTCTGCTGCCAGTGTCCTTGTCCCCACAGTGAGCCACAGACACCCCCCACCTCTGCAGGAGACCCTCCAACACTAGCAGGTAGGTCTGGTTCAGTCTCCCCTGGGGTCACTGCTCCTTCCCCTGGGTCCTGATGCACACAGTACTTTGTGTGTGCCCTCCAAGAGTGGAGACTCTGTTTCCCCAAGTCCTGTCAAAGTCCTGCAATCAATTCCCACTAGGCTTCAAAGTCTGATTCTCTAGGAATTCCTCCTCCCGTTGCTGGACCCCCATGTTGGGAAGCCTGACATGGGGCTCAGAACCTTCACTCCAGTGGGTGGACTTTTGTGGTCTAAGTGTTCTGCAGTTTGTGAGTCACCCACCCCAGTTATGGGATTTGATTTTGCTGTGATTGCGCCCCTCCTACCATCTCTTTGTGGCTTCTCCTTTGTCTTTGGATGTGGGGTATCTTTTTTGGTGAGTTCCCGTTTCTTCCTGTCGATGCTTGTCCAGCAGCTAGTTGTAATTCTGGTGTTCTCGCAAGAGGGAGTGAGAGCACGTCCTTCTACTCCGCCATCTTGGTTCCTCTCCCCCAACTCTTATGTTTATTAATGGGTGGAACTGGGACCTTTTCCTTCTAGTAAAGATGACCAGGTTGGAATGGAAAACTTTGTTCACTCCAGATTTAGTAAATCTGGCAAAACATCTCTCTCATTCTCTAGATGTTACCTTAAAGGAATACAGTCAAAATTCTTAATCTCTAACTCCAGCAAATGAATGATCCTAAATATAATCAAAACCTGCCTAGTTTCTAGATTGTTACAAAATTAAGCACTTGTCTTCCAACATCCTCCCAATTCTCAGTGACAGGGCTCCAAGGAACTATAGGTGGTTTTCCCAACCCTCCTTCTTAACTGGCTTGAAGAAACATTTCTCCAGATTGAGGGAAAATCTCTTCTAGTCCTAACTGACAAGGGAGCTACACTCATTGCTCAATTCTGCTACTATAAAACAGCCCTGCCTCAAAGTACTAAAACAGTTCAAATAGTGCAGATCTTTAATGAGCCTCAAGAGGTTCTTGTCTCTGAACCTATTCCCTTTTGTTTAGGGCTTTTGAGAGATACTCACCCTTTTCTCCTTGGCTCCTCTGCCCCTATCCACTTATTAGGCTAAGACTTCTTAGAGAATTATCATGCCAGTATTCTTTCTCCCCGAAGGGGAAAATATAGAAATTGACAGTAGTCATCTAAGCAATCCACCAAGTGAATTAAATGACCCTTTGATATCTTTTATTCCATCTCTGACCGTACTAGAGCAGATTCTGGAAATGCCGATCATTTGTCCCTATTGAATCAGCTAACACTTTCCTTATGAGCAAAATCTCCAAATGATGTTGGCAAAATTCATAGCACATTTCCCATTAAAATTCAGAGAGACTCCTCAAAATCTCTTCCCAGAATTAATTGATACCCTAAGAGTAAGGAAGCCATTCAAGGTATAAAGCCTATAATAGAAGATTACAAGGCTCAAGGCCTCATTATCCCTTGTACTAGGCAGACACTCCCATTTTACCGGTGAGAAAACCTAAGGGCCAACGGTGGAGGTTTGTCCAGGACCTCCCAGCAGCAAACAACATTGTTATCTCTGTTGTTCCTAGCCCTCATAGTTATTAGGTAGTAAATTCTTTACTGTAACTGATTTATATAACGCAGTCTTTAGTATTTCAGTTGGTGAAGCTAGCCAATACCTTTTTGCCTTCACTTCGCAAGAAAGCCAATTCACCTGGACTGTAATGCCTCAGGGTTATACGGAGCCCCTATTTCTTGGGCAAATCCTGAAGGTTGATCCCTAGAGATACTGCTTTGTTGCAACAAGTGGATGATTCACTTCTTTGCTCTTGTTATCAAGCCTCCTTACAGGAAGACAGCATCCACTTGCTAAACTTTTAGCCTTAAAGGGACATAATATCACCAAAGAAAAATGGCAGTTTGCCCCAAACCAGGTTTGATATGTAGGGCGTCAGATATCAGAACAAGGGATACACTTAGATCCAGATAGACTTCATGGTGTCTTAGTTTCCCAAAACCCAAAACTAAGTGCCAACTGTGAGATTTTCTTGGTCTAGTTTGTAATTGCTGAAATTGTGACAGGTTTCCTTGGGCTAGACCTTAATGGCTAAAATTGGATTCCAATTTTTCCCTCTTATGGCCAAACTTCTGTACGTTTTACTCAACAATAACAACACAACTTAATTTTATGGGAAGAATTGGATGACATAGCCTCAAGGTCTTAGAGAAGAGTTTGCTGAACCCACCCGCCCTTGATCTTCCCAATTATCAAATTCCATTTTTCCTTGTTGTATATGAAAAGGAAGGGAATGCCCTTGGGGTACTCACCCCAAAACATGGATTCACCATTGACCCATAGGGTATTATAGCCAACAGCTGGACCCTGTGGCATGAGGATAACCCCCTTGCCTTGCTGTGATCCTTCTAAACCTCACATCCACCCCTTTTGGAATTCATAAACTCTCATCCTTTGAGCTAGTCACAGTATACCCAATGAACTTGGCTCCTGCTTCTTTAACCTACAACTGATAAAAGGAGAGATACTCCAATATTGCAAAGGCCTAATTACTTCTATTAAAAATAACCATGTTTTGGTGGATCAGTCTTTTCACAGTGCACCCTTGGGGGACAAAGACCTTAAGCATCACAACTTGCAACCTGGAGATTTCATCTATCGGAAAAGATACATCCAGAAGAACTCTCTTCAACCTTGCTGGAAAGTACTCTATCAAGTACTCCAAACAACCCTTGTGCTTCCAGACTCCAAGGAATAGACTCTTGGATTCATGAGACACACCTAAAGAAAGCATCGAACCTTAACTGAAACTGCACATCATCTGGTGAGCTGAAAGTAAAGATTTTCCAGAATTGAAGCAGATGACATCTGATAAGACAGCTTTCCCAAGATATCTGGACCAGGCCTGTTGGAAGTTTGTCACCAAGCCTTTGATGATGGCATAATGCCTCAGGAGATCTCTGATGTCTATGATTTTGATAACAGGACTTTAGATAAAAAGTGCCTGAGAGTCCTCCTTCCTCCTCCTTGTTACTCAAATGTGACCTTAATAGGCTTCCAATCTGTGCACTTTCCCTCTGATGTGAGACACTATACCCAGGAATGGTCCTTCTTGACATTGAGGGACAAAAAGCCATTGAAACTAAAAACCCTGACTCTTGATAGCAGTGCTTTCAGAGAAAAATCCTGATCAAAAGGGGAAAATGTAAAAAATTAATAAACAGAAACCTCAATTAAATAGAGTTGGGAGACCAGAAGGGGGAGCTCTCACACCCTCTGGTGATAGAACCTAACAGGAAGAAGAAAGACTCCTTTCCTGGCAGGGACTCAGCCAATGAAAAGCCATGAGCTCTTTGTTTTATTTATGGTCTGTAGGTTTTCACACTGGACTGAAGCCTTTCCTTGAAGACAGACGGCCTCTTCTGTGGCTAAAGTCTCTTTAGAAAAGGTTATCCCTACCTGGGGAACTCCTCTAGAACTGTGAGGAACCCATCTTACTGGCCAGGTGCTTTGAAAAGTCCTTTTCCTCTCTATAAAAGTGTTCTCCTTCCTTTGCCATGCCGGGACTTGCATGTGGTTTGGCATGGTTGCAGACCCCAAATTGCAATTCTCTGCTAATCCTGAATAAACCCATCTTTGCTGGAGAAATATTTGGCAGTGTTTTTGTTTCAGGTCAACAGCAGTCTGTGTGCTAGCATGTGCACCGCTAATGGGTTTGTCATTGTTTCTATGCTTTTTCAGTGGGCAGAGTAAGGAAATCCTTTTTATTTTATGGAGATAATATATCATGAGTTCATAATGATATTTCCAATTCAAGTTTAAGAGTATAGGGCTATTTCTTAACCTCTGATTTCTATTTCAATCTCTTTTCTCTCACACTAAAAATCTTAATTCTTAAACAATATTAACTTAATTATGTACCAGTTTATTACCAACAATATGATTACAGAATTGGTTTATTTTTTGCAGTTCTTTTTGCCTTATGATATATCCCACTAGGGACATATGGTCAAATTACTGTATTTTAAATCACTTGAAATAACTCTTCTCTGTGTGGTTAAGCCACTAACTCTAAATACCCACTAAAAAGCCACTAAATAAATACACATTTATTTAAGTGTATTTGGTGTTATGCTTTAAATTCTAAAATAGCTCTTTCAATTTAATTTAGTTTTATAGTTTTGCATAACAATCACATGGTTTCACAATCAAATCCACTCACTCAGAGACGTCTGGCACACATTCTTATCCTTTTCAACCTGTTCTGTCATCTCATAGGTAGTCTAATATTTGGCTTATCCTTCCATTTTTTAAAAATATGAACAGATACATCTCTTTATATATAAGCTAGCATACTTGACACCCTACTCTGTACCTGGCTTTTTTCCAATAATATATCCTAATGATCACTCCATAGCAATATACAGAGATAACCCTCTTTCCTTTGTACAGCTGCAGAATACTCTGAAGGGGAGCACCCCAAAATATGCCACTTTGGCATATTGATTGGTTTGAATTAAAGGTACTTGAGAAACAAGTACCTTTATTATATGGGATTTAGAGAATTTGGAGAAACTGTATATAAGCTTTCCAGGGAATTTTGAGACACGAATCTTAAGGTTTTAAGTTCCGTTAGCCATTGCCGTTCTTTTCACTAGAATGTCCCTTGATAGGTTAATTTTACCTATAGCATTTAGCATAGTACCTGGCATACAGTAGGTGCTTATTTAAAGCCTATTTAAGAGCTGAATGAATCCCTGCCTTTTCCCTATGTTGTGATTTAATACCATCACTAATTTAAGATCTGTTAGATGGAACCAGAAAATGGAATATACTGGCTTCACTTTCTTGGGACACACATTAAGGAGCACGTGTTTACTAAATTGTTTGTCCTTTTTCACTGTTTATGTTCAATTTTTGAATTTCATTATTTTCATCCATTGTTTATCCTTTCCTCAATATTGAACTTCAGTTCTCATCAGAATTCACTTTTTCTTAACCAGGGCTAGCTCTCAAAAATTATATACATTGAGTGTTTCATAAAGAACTATTTCATTGAAAGCAACAAAAATCTCTTCTCTCCAAGATTTAACAGCAGAGAATGTTTGCTAAATGTTTTTAAAAATATGCTCATTTTAGAAAATATCTCCAAACTTTCCATTCCTAAAATAAAAAATCTAGTTGGTTATCATTCTATCTACACAATTTCATATTTTGCTCTTTTCACTTAATAAGTATTTTCCCGTGACATAAAAAATTTTGAAAGAATATTCTAAGTGAGTTAAAATACCTCAGAGGACCCTGTGTACAAATTCAGAGCACCAGAAAGAGTATTTGTGTCTCTCCCGCTTACGTATACAGTGATTGAAAGTGTCGGCTGCCCATACCTCAAGGGTATGATGTGAAAATTTTGTTTAAAAATAGAAATTGCAGGGGGTGTGGGTTCCATCCTTGGTCAGGGGGCTAAGATCCCACATGCCTCGTGGCTAAAAAACCAAAACATAAAACAGAAGCAATATTGTAATAAGTTCAATAAAGACTTTAAAAATGGTCCACATCAAAAAAAAGAAAAAAGATAATTCACCTTGAAAATAGTCTGACAAAGTTTGGTGCTAACTAAATAAATCCTGACATATTTTTTACGGAAGAGACAGACCAGTAATGGTGGTTCTAGAGCTGAAAAGTATGAAGCGTGCCCATAAGGTACCTCAACCTCTGTGCCTGAGTGCTGGACTGTGTTGGGACTTATATTTATGAAGTATTCGGGAATTTATTCAAAGATTCAGAGAACAGAAAGTGATGAAAATACAACCCAAAATGAAAATGACACTTTTCAAGTAGACCGTTGTTATGCCTTTTGGAGGGATGGGAAAATACGGAGGGATTTCCCTGACTTTTTGTGGGGCAGAACTAGAATATCTGATTGGTGAGAGCATAAGTACCAAAATGACCTCGGTCACCCTTAAGTTTGGCCAGTAACTCTAGGGATATAAACAGGTAGGCCACAAATCCAAGCGCTGATGAACGACCTACACCAGCAGAGAATTTCCTTCTTCCTTCTGGATCAGAAAGCGTCTCCTTCCCAAAGAGTTGGACCCCCAACTCTGTAAGACAAGCTACTTTTTTTACAGTTTTCTGGGTATCAGCGTGACAGTCTCATCCCTGCCTTCACTGGGAGGAAAAGGAATGCAACCTCCACCGGCCTCAGCCGTACGTTGAAGCACTCGGGAATCCCCCGGATGTGAAGCAAGCGCCTCCGAAATAGGCCAACTGCCAGGGACTGCAATAGGCAAAAGGGGAGAGGACGCTTAAAGAGGTAGGTGAGAAGGCATTTTATTCCTCTAATTTTTTTTTTTTTGCGGTAGGCGGGCCTCTCACTGTTCTGGCCTTCTCCCGTTGCAGAGCACAGGCTCCAGACGCGCAGGCTCAGCGGCCATGGCTCACGCGCCCAGCTGCTTCGCGGCACGTGGGATCTTCGCGGACCGGGGCACGAACCTGTGTCCCCTAGCATTGGCCGACGGACTCTCAACCACTGCGCCACCAGGGAAACCCTGTTTTCAACTTTGACTTGCAGCTCTCGCATACGGAAATTCTATAGCCACTCCAGTTTGAGGACCCCACCCAAGAATCTAGAGACAAGAGGCGCACGGCCAGCTCTCTACCCCAGGCCTAACGGACCACTCTGGGAGGAGCCTAATGGGTCCAGCCACTGCGGCCTAGAATGCCAACAAGTAGGGTAGGAGAGGCTGGAGATGGGGGCGGGACGGCGCGTCTGCCTGACCGCTGATTGGCTGAGGGCACTCGTTGCCTGGCGCCATTTGTTGTCGGAGGGGCGCATCTGACGCAGCCTGCGTCCTGCACGTGCAGCCGTTTAAGCGGCGTCAGCGCCTGCGAGAACTCTGGGAGAGCAAGCAGCGGAGAGGTGAGTGGGCCAGCGGCTTTTTTCCCCCTGTACGCGCCTCGTCCCGACCCTCTGGGCTTCCCAGTAGCTGGACTTTGGGCCGACTGAAGGACGGATGCGGTGGGCGGGGGTTTGAAGCCGTCCTTTGGCGTCATTCTGCTTTGTGCCGGAGGGTCCAAAAGCACCGTGGGTGCCCGAAGTCTGAGGTTGAGGCCTGCAGAGGAGGTGAAGGAGCCTTTTTGACCAGCCCCTGCTCGTCTTTTTCTCTCAATAGGGATGGTTGTAGTAACACTGTGTATAAGTCCTCCTTGGCGAAGCCAGTCCTTTGTTGGAGGTATTCGAGCCACCTAACCACTGCTTCCTTCCCTGCCAAACTTCGAGGCCTTGATCCCCGCCCCGCCCCCCCCCCCAAGAAACTAAGTCAAAAACCTCAAGCTAAACGGCTTACCTAGTTTTGAAGGGAGGCATGTGAAGGGAGAAACCTTGAGTAGTATCTGAAAAATGTCCCCTCCCCTTAATATACAATAAGATGTTTGAGGGCCCTTCGATGGAGAAGATAAATTCTAACAACAGATTTTGGGAGAAAGCCTAAACATCAGTGGGGACATGGTGATTGCTAGAGTGATTAGGTAAGTGGTTCAACTGATTTTTAAAGAGAAAAAGGATGGACATAAATGCTGTCTCTAGGGAAGAAACAAAACTTAATTCCTTTTTTTGCAAAAACTTTTTGGGAGGATCAGCACTTAGTTGAGTAGTTTGGAGGGGTATATGTGAAATGATGCGGGTTTATGCTTTTAAAGATACGATTCTGATCTCTCTGATTCTAATTGAGGCTAAATGTGCATGTTTGTATTTTTATGAAAATAGAACTGGAAGCCACCATGGGAGATGAAGATTGGGAAGCAGAAATAATCAAACCTCGTATGTCTTCCTATGTTCCTGTATTTGAGAAGGTAATAAAATTCAAAGTTTGCAGTTATTAAATGCTGCAGATTTTATCGAAGTTGAAAATCACTGTGGTGAGAAAGTTCTAAATTACAGTTTGTTGTGCTTATCTCGGTGTGATTGTTATTAACTATCTCATGGCGAATGATGAAGAGGCACGCTAAGCCTCAAATAGAATAAAATAGTCTGAGGTAATTTGATAATTAAAAACTAAAATGTATATAATAATATTAACAATTTAATTTAAATCTCGATGATTTAGGACTTGTGGGTGAAAGCAAGCTTATGCTAATGTGGTTGAATGTCTCTGAGATACAGTCATATAGAAAACTGAAAAACTTTAATTTGATTTTGGTTGATGTTTTGAATTCTGAAAATTGGTTTCCTACAAGCAGGGCTCTCAAGATAAAAACATTAGGCTGATTCAGATGGTAACATCAGTTTGATCTTCAAATGTACAAATCAGCAGATCTTTTTTCTCAGTGGTGTTTGAAGAGTTACATTGGAATTCAGAAGAAGGGGTTATGGAGTGGGTTTTGGATTTCAGTTTTGACTTGAAAATTGACTTAATAAGGTGAACAGACTCTACTTTAGAAGATAGTGTATTTTAACGGGTTGCTTTTACTTAAGTGTTACATACTTGAAAATGTCTCCAAAAGTTGATTTTTGTCCTTTTAGAATTTCCAGTTGGTGTTTATGTTAGTCAATTCTGACACTTTCTATTTCAAAGTGATGTCTTAGTGGAAATTCTTAATTTACCCCAAATCATAAGATAAGTAATTCTTTCTCTCAATTGGATTTGATCTGTATGTATATAAAGTTTATATTAAAATACCTAAGATGTTAATCTGAATTTATCATGTTTCTTGTTTTGGGACTTATTTTAGAAGTAACATCTTTTGTATGTTATCTTTTTACAGTCTTCCCATCATAAAAATATTGGAACACCATTGGGAAAAGAGGAGAAAAATCACCTAACAGTCTTGCTCACTAGCACAAATGCTCTGTTTTTAGTAAATTTTCTTCTATTTTTCCCAAACATGTTTTTATATAGATTGTAATGATAGTACATAATAATAATTTTTGATTTCAGCTTTTTCACTCTTCAGCATTAACTATTCCATATTACTAATTTCCTAAAACTAATTTCTAATGGTTATATAATATTTCATGGACTAGAGCTACCATAACATAAATAATTTTCTGTTGGTGCGAATTTAAGATGTTGTTATCTTTCCACTGTAATATTGTCATGAATATCTACAGTTTATTCTTTGTTTTAATTTGGGAGTATTTTTTTCTAAAATGGAATTACTTGGTCAAAGAATATTTTATGGTTCTTTCTTTCCCTGGTTCTCAACAGATTTGTTCTAATACAAAGTTTAACTCACAGATACAGATGTTCTTCCACTTGGACTTGTCTAATTTTTATTTTTTCTTACTCTGAGATTTTGTCTTCACTAAGTATTCTTCAAACAGTATACTTACTGCACTGTAGCATGTTGTGCATGGTTATTGCAAAGGGTGTCTGAAATTGAGGATGGTCAACTGTCAGGCTTCCAGATTTACCTTTTGGAAATCTTTGTGCTATTCAGTAACATACTTTGTTTCTTGATACTGGTCATACTGAGTTGAATATTAATTTATGTTAACAGTTCTACCTTATGATTCTTAGTATCTATTTGTGTGGGGCCAGTTTGTAGTAAACTTTTTGCACTTGTCTGCAAACTTAACACCTGGTACTGGTTGAGCAATTAGTCATTTGGCCTACTTGACTTGAAGGAACATGGTGCAATCAGTGGCTCTGTTTGCCTGCCTTGGTGGAATAAGAAATGTAGAAACTAAGGACGAATACATGACGTTTTTATGTAGAAAAAATCTGAGGTCTTTTCTTCAGCCTATTTTTTTTTTTTTTTTTTTTTTTTGCGGTACGTGGGCCTCTCACTGTTGTGGCCTCTCCCGTTGTGGAGCACAGGCTCCGGACGCGCAGGCTCAGCGGCCATGGCTCACGGACCCGTGTCCCCTGCGTCGGCAGGCGGACTCTCAACCACTGCGCCACCAGGGAAGCCCCCAGCCTATTTTCTTTTAAAGGCACCATTTTGATTGGTTGTTCTAATTGAATTTCCATTTCAAGAGACAGCTGGGCTTCCCTTTTGTTCAATTTATATTGGCTCTGAGACCATCTTAGATTGGTAACAATATCTGTGATCAGCCTTTTCTTTTTTTTATTAATTTTTAAAAATTGGAGTATAGTTGATTTACAGTGTTGTGTTAGTTTCTGCTGTATAGCAAAGTGAGTCAGTTATACATATACACATATATCCACTCTTTTTTAGATTCTGTTCCCATATAGGTCATTACAGAGTATTGAGTAGAGTTCCCTATGCTATACACTAGGTCCTTATTATGTGATCAGCCTCTTCTGAATGCTTCTCAGGATCCTTACTTGGAGATTTAATATTGATACATGCTTATATAATTTTGAACTAACAGGCTACTATTCTGGTAGTTCTCAGAACTTCCCAATTCTAGTTTTTGAAGTGAGTGTACCACCTGAAGATAGAATAATAAAAGATGTGGGGTTGAGAGAAATTTGATAATGTTAACAGTTACAGCAGTCCAGAAAACCCAGTGGTTAGGCATTTGCACATTGCATGCAAACTTGTTGGGATGAGTGGCGGAATGGATGAGTATGATGACTGTAACAGGATGCTGGGTTTGCTTGCTAGTTGTAATGTTTCTTGTTAGATGACCCTGGGAGTAAGTCTACACAGTGATCACTTCTGTCTGATCTTTTTGCCTTTTTTGTGGCATATTTCAAAGGCAGATACTCTTGTGATTAAAGTGGAAACAGCTTGAGATAATTAGTCCATCCACAATTATTTTATTAAGCAGTAAAAGCAAAGTTTGTAATAATTGTTTAGATAAGAAAATAAAGTTCATGGCTTCTTTGTTCATGTTCATACTGCAGTTCTGACGTAGCAGGGGAAAATGTGGTGGTTGGACATTGTTGGGTTGGCAGACCTAAGGAAGTTGATGTGCTGGAGCCTGAGGAAGATTTCCAGCAATTTCTGCTGCTAGTCATCAGTGAGATGTGGGAAGATACTGTGTCTCTTACTCAAGAGCACAGAAAATCATATATGTTGAATAGGAGCAAGTTGTGGGAGATACATAATATGTTCATCCAAATAAAAACCCAGGAAAGTGCTTTCACTCATCTCCCAAATCTAAATGACGGAGTCAAGGGCAGAGGGACAAAAAAGTATGAGAAGGCTGAGGAGAAGGCTAAAGAGATTGCAATGATGGTAGAAATGTTGGTCGAGTTAGTCCAGGGGATAGAGAAAAGTGAATCCTCTTGAAGGAGGATTGGCAGTTTATGACCAAAGGATTCCGATGAACTGCTGGAGATTGGCTGATGCCCATGAGAACCTAAAACCAGAGAGTCTTTCGTTTTCTTCCTTTTTTCTCTGTATATACTCTGTCCTCACAGTAGGTTTGTGGTACAGTCTGCAGTTGATAGCATCGACGTGAGTTTTGATTGCTAAATGTTTTTGTTTGGGGAAATAACTTTTATTTGGAAAATGCTGTCACATGCAGAAATTAGGGCTTAGATTGTAAGCATTTGCAACAGACACATTTGTTCCTAGGCTTTGGTTATTGTTTCTATTTTGAGGTGATTTGCTCTTTCTTATGTGACATGATAGGTCATCTGGAACCTTAGGTCTGTGTGTGATACATGACACTCAGAGTTGGAGTTCTCTAGCTCTGGAGGTGCTGAAGGAGCTGCATTAATTCTAGAAGATGACTCCATGCAGCAATTGCTGGAGAAACTGAAGAAGGGACCAGACTTCAACTGGGAATGTGAATGGGGCTGATCTGGCTGGGACTGATGAATCAGAAGAAGGGATGGAGGATGGTATTGTCTGTATTTGGTGGCTTTAATTTCTGTTTTAGATCATAGGAGGAGAGATGTATTTTGTTCAAAATTTAAATTTTACATGGCATGCTCTCTGATGCAACCTATCTGGTCAGTTTATTTGGACAATGTAACTCAGCTTTATTTGACATGGAACCTAGAACAGGAGATGAGATCTTGGTATTCTGTACAAGTTGATTTAGTACTCTGATGCATTTCAGGGTATTCTGGGCATAAAATGGAGGATATTTGCAAAGGTTCTTAAAGGGCTGGGGAAGAAACACATGAACTGTCTGTATAGGTCACTGAATGGACAGGGAAGAGGCATCTTCAAGGTTCATAAGCTGTCCAGCTATAAGTTCGCTTGAGTAGCAGACCTGACAAGTAATTGAGATCAAAACCCTACCATGTTTTAAAAAAAACAACTTAACATGTTAATGGAAGTATTCATTTGTTTGGAAAGACAAAAGATCTAAAAAAAAAAAGTAAGATATTCCAGAATTGAAAATAATAAGAGTACGTATAAGGTAAAAAGAAATGTGTTCATCAAAATGCAAATAGATTATTTGTAGCTACCTGTGAGAACCCTTATGTTTAAAACATTTTGAAATTTCTCAGTTGGTTCATTTGAATGGATAAAGAGGTTATAAATATTTTATAGCTAAGTGTTCTAAAAATAAGGTAATGTTAAGACCTGAGACTCATTCAGCACATTTTTATTATTATTATTATTTTTTGGCTGCATTGGGTCATTGTTGCTTTGCTGGCTTTCTCTAGTTGCAGTGAGCAGGGGCTACTCTTCGTTGTGGTGCGGTGGCTTCTCTTGTTGCGAAGCACAGGCCCTAGGCGCACAGGCTTCAGTAGTTGTGGAGCACAGGCTCAGTAGTGTGGCACACAGGCTTAGTTGCTCCGTGGCATGTGGGATCTTCCCGGACCAGGGATCGAACCCATGTCCCCTTCATTGGCAGGCAGATTCTTAACCACTGCACTGCCAGGAAAGTCCCAGCACATTTTTATTTCAGCCATACTTGGTGCTGGAGAGAGTGGTGATCGTGATAGATAAGGGGCTCACTGTCATGGATGTTCTGTTTTACTGGGGGACACAGAATAAGCACATTGAAAATCAAATATAGAGTGAAAAATATTATGAAAAAAATCAGGAAACTCTGTGTGTGTGTGTGTGTGTGTGTGTGTGTGTGTGTGTGAGAGAGAGAGAGAGAGAGAAAGGGAGAGAAAGAGAGAGAGAAAGAGAGAGAGAGAAAGAGAGAGATAGATATTGGGATGGGGTAGATTTAGATTACTTGGAGAGGAAAAGCTTCCCTGAGACTATGACTCATGAGCTGGAGACCTGAAGGAGTCCCAGTAGGACATGATGTGTAAAGATCCAGAGAAGGGAACAAACTTGGGGTATCAGGGCAACAGGAGGAAGTACAATGTATTAGTTTCCTATGGCTGCTGTAACAAATTACCACAACCTAGGTGGCTTACAGTAACAGAAAAATTTCTCTTATAGTTCTGGAGGCCAGAAGTTAGAAATCATGGTGTCAGCAGTGCTGTCTTCCTTCTGTAGGCTCTAGGAGAGAATCCATGCCTCTTCCAGCTTCTGGTGGTTATGGGCAGTCCTTGGCTTGTGGCTGCCTCTCTTTCTGCTGTCTTCACAGGCCTTCTCTGTGTTTGTCTTAATACCCTTTGCCTCTCATAAGGACACTTGTGATGACATTTAGAGCCCACTGTGATAATCTGGGGTAATCTCCTCATTTCAGAATTTTTTTTTTTTTTTAAATTTTTGGCTGCGTTGGGTCTTCGTTGCTGCGTGTGGGCTTTCTGTAGTTGCAGCAAGCGGGGGCTACTCTTCAGTTGCAGTGTGCGGGCTTCTCGTTGCAGTGGCTTCTCTTGTTGCAGAGTACGGGCTCTAGGGCACGTGGGCTCAGTAGTTGTGGCACACGGGCTTAGTTGTTCCACGGCATGTGGGATCTTCCCGGACCAGGGCACGAACCCGTGTCCCCTGCATTGGCAGGCAGATTCTTAACCACTGCACTTCCAGGAAAGTCCCAGAATTCTTAATTATATCTGCTCGATCTCTTTTTTCCAAATAAGATAACATTTACACCTTTCAGGAATTAGGACAATATCATTGAGTGGCCATTATTCAATCTGCTATAGCAAGTATGGCTGAAGCACAGTGAGATAAGACAAGATTGGTAGAAAATGAAATCCAAGAAGGAAAGAGAAAAGGAGAGGGAGAGGACCCTGGAGATAGTGGTGGACATAGAGCTGATAGGACTGGATGGGCTGGATATGGGGAATGAAAGAGAGTGATGCCAGGTTTTTAAATTTAAGCAACTAGATAGATGATGGTACTCTTTACTGAAATGGGAAATATGTGGAAGATGAACAAATTTGGGAGGGGAAAAAAATCAAGAATTCTGAATTTGCTGTGTTCATTTTGAGATACCTAAGAAAACATGTAAGTAGGAATGCCAGTCAGTAGATAATATGAATTTGTTGCTTAGGAGAGGGATCAGAGCTATAGATACAAATTTGGGAATTACCTATATATTAATGGGATTTAAAGCTGTGAGATTGGGTAAAGTTAGATAGAGTAAAATAGACTGAGGGCTGTGCCATGAACTGTGGGGCACTCCAACTTTAAAGGAACGTTAGAGGAGGAGCTGGCAAAGGAGATTGAGGAGGGAGTGGCCAGTGGGGCAAGAGGAAAACCAGGGGAGTGTGTGTTCCTTAAGCCAGAGAAGAATGTTGGAAAGAGGAAGGAGAGTCTGTTGTTTCAAATGCTGCTGAGAGTTCTGGTAGGATGAAACATAAAAGTAGTAATTTTATTACATAATATCCTTATTATAAGCTTTTTCAGAGCAGAGGTGAGGATGGAGGCTAGACTAGAGTGGCTTGAAGGAAAAATGGAATATGAGAAAGTGGAGGCAGCAACTGTAGACAAGATGTTTTGCCTACAAAGGAGCAGAGAAGTGATGCAATAGCTGGAAGGAAATATGAAGTTAATTTATTTTTAAGGTAATGAAAAAGGTTAAGGATTTTTTATGATGAAAGATGAATTCTGTTGAAAAAATTTTTTTAAAAAAATTTGCCTTGGAATGTATTTGGGACATTAAATTCCACAGTCTGAAGATTGTCTAATAATAGTAATTTTTCGATTCTTTGGTGCCAGAGTGTTTCATTACTTTTTTATCAGTTATATAATGCTGAAAGTGTTATAACACTTACAAAACCAGCCCTTTTTTGGGCTCTATTCATCCAGTAATACTTTGGCCACTAGAAAAGAGAAAGAAGTCTTCAGGGTTTCAGTTTAAACAGGGAAAACTGGATTACTTTTCTTGTTTTAATGTCTATAGTAATCATAAATTGGAACTTTTTACTGTAGCCCAAGCCATTTCCAGGATTCTATTGTCTATTTTTAATAAGTCGGAAAAATAACTGGATGACTTTCGAGCTTTATAAAGGTAGTTTTTAAAGTCATTTAGTGTCTTTTGTGAAAGAAATTTTAGATAAAAGTATTACCTGAAGAGACCTACCTTGGTACGCTCCCTCCAGCTTTGGGTTTATTTAAAGGAATTTATTTGAAAAAATATTGTGATTCTTCTAATGCAATCAGTTAATTAAAGTATCATCTGTAAATTTTAGGTCACTTTTCATTTTTAAATTATTGAATTCTGATTTTGATGTGCAAGAATTTCAGAGCTCTGTTCAAAAGTTTTGCCTTAAGTAGAGGAAGCTTGTTTGAGAGGAAATAAAGATTTAATGATGATAAGGACATCCTAGGAGTTGGAAGTGAGAAAAATGTTACTCATGTTGTCATTAACCCAGGAATACCCTGAGAAATGTTGGAAGGTTCCAAAATTAACTTGACATTTAGCTATGAATTTTCTGAGTCCAACAGTCGTTACACCATTGCAAGCATAATGCATATGTATTAATAGCGAATAAATTTTGAGACTGAAGTAGGGAAAATGGAACAGTCAGTATTTGGGAGCATTAAAGGCAATCTTGAACTATTTCTGTGACAAATTTGATTGAAATTAACCATGAATATTCTGACCTGTAGCTGGCATCCACCATTTCATTGGATTTTTAGTGCACCTGCGAGATACATCTGTAGATACACTGTTTTTAGTGCATAAGTGAGGTTTTCTTTACTTTAGAATTAATTCTTTTTTTAATAATGTGAGTACATTAGTTTCACTTCATATAAAAACAATTGAAGTTTAAAAATAAATTTCTGTAGTGCTTTACTGTAGAAATTGTTATCTGCCACTCTCCTTCTGTGCTCTACTTTATTCTGCACAGATTTGATGAGTATACTGTAAAATACTGAACTCTGTAACCTATATTGTGTGTTGGCAGGTATTGATTTATTCATGTATTACTTTGGTTATTGTAGTTATATAATAATAGTATTTGATTATACTTTTCAAGTAGGGTGGCTAAAGTTTTATTTGAAGTTGGGTGTCAGCAAACTCCATAAAGGGCCAGGTAGTAAACATTTTAAACTTTGAAGGCCTTATGGTCTCTGTTGCGACTTTGCTATTGTAATGCAAAAGCAGCCATCGATATACCTAGATGAATTGAGGGTGGCTGTGTTCCAGTAAAACTTTATTTACAAAAACTGGTAGCCCACCAGATTTCTCTTGTGGCTGTAGTTTGCTGACCAGTGTTTTAAGTGATATATTAATACGCTATACGTACAATGTTAAAGTGGTGGTGTTTTAGAGTAATTAATAAAGGAACATGCAGTGACTCAGAAAATCTTACATTCTATAATTGTTTTGTTCTGAACAAAACCCAGTTGTTAAAATTTTGTAGTATTTGTGAGACAGATTACACATTTTTATTATTCAAAGTAGAAAACTAGTCTTTTCTTTTTTCTTACAGGATAGGTATTCTTCTGGTGCAAATGGAGACACTTTTAACAGGACTCTGGCTTCATTGTCAGGTATGTGTTAAGGCAAGAATGTAAAACCGTTTTTAGGTTAAGGGCTTCATCCAGTGGATGAGGAGCTGACTAGTAGATGTCTTGTAGAGGATGTTTTCTAAATTTTCTAGTGAGAATTCATTCTGGCTTGAATATTTTGGGTTGGGGGACATTTACAGCTAAAGGAAAGGAGACAGGAGAGAGTGTAGTGCTATAGAGTGTATCCTTTGATTTAGTAGGTTTGCTGTAAAACCTTTGCCCAACCTGGAAGTTGCATGTTTGGCTTTCAGGCTGCTTAGGGAACTGTCAGGGTTCCTGATATAAGGCAGTAGGAGATTGGACTCTGTAAGGTGTTGAAGCAGGTTGCAGTGGTGGTGACCTGTCAGGATAACTGTTTAAACCCAACTCATATCTAGATAATATGAGTTTCTTTGGGATCTGAAAACAAATTTAGGGGAGGTCCTAGGCAAATAAGAGAAACAAATCAAGATAAGGGAGCTGTTGTTTTCTCCTACCACTTATTTCCATCTGGTTCGCCTACATATTTTATAAAGTTGATGTGGATGGGAAGATGGGTGGAAGTGGTAGGACCTGGGCTAGGAAGTTAAACTTATGGCAGTAGTGTTTCATTTTGTTGAAGTCCAAAGCAGGCTGAAATGCTAGTTCTACTATTTTTCTTCAGTTTTTCTTACTGTGGTAAAATACACGTAACACAAAATTAACTGTATTAGCCATTTTTAAGTGTACAGTTCAGTGACATTAAGGACATTCATATTGCTGTGCAGCCATCGCCACCATCTACCTCTGGAATTTTTTCATCTTCCCAAACTGAAACTTCATGCCCATTAAACAATAACTCGCCAGTCCTTCGTCTCCTCAGCTCTTGGCAATCACTGTTTACTTTCTATGAATTTGAGTTGCTATGAATTTACTGTGAGTCTCTATGAATTTGAGTAACTACTACTTTCAAGTCTTACTCTGATGCAAGAGAGGGCCTGGTGACACCAGGTAGTTTCATTTCTCTCATCAAAAATTAGTGGATGAGGTAAAACATTTTATAGTCTAGGAAGCTACTGGCTCACTGAAGCCTGTCCCAAAGTGAAAAAACCTGTGGAGAGGTAGTTTCTGAAATGTGAAGGGGAGTTCGAGAATCAGAGTTCATTGGGTTAAAGCAAATTTAATTCCCATGTTCACCTTAATTTCAGAGTAATTCTCTCTCTCTTTTTTTTAGAGTAATTCTCTTGGTAGAAGGAAGTTGAGTTTAGAAGAAATGCTTTTGCTATTAACAAGATGCATTTGTCTTTTGTAAACATTTAAATGCAGCGGTTTAATATAGAATATTCAGATTCTCAGAAGTTTATGAAATTTATGCCTGCTGAAACCCCAGCAGCAGGCTAACCACATGCATGTGTGTGTACTTGAAGTATTCAGAAAAGAAAATTGGGTAAAAGTAATCTATACTTCTTAACACATCTATATGCATAGATCATTGCGTAATCAGGAGAAACCTTGTTCTGTGAGGTGTCAAAGATAATTTTTGTAAGGGAATGAAAGTTTGGGTCTATAGTATATTAAGGTATAACGTGACTTTGTAGTGAAATCATCAGTAAACTAGATTGAAATAGCCACCAACTAAAACCCTGGACTGTTCTTAGCATTAGATCTTGAATGTTCAGGCTAATGATATAAAATCAAATAATGAAAAATATAGATTGCCTGCTCACCTTCTGGATAACAAATACTTTGGTAGCTCTTTTTTAAGTAAAATATTTTTTTCATGAAAATAGATTTCCTTATTACAGAAATACATACTAGGCCAATGAATGCTATACTAAGTTAATACCTACATACTCTTATTGCAAAAAAAAAATAGTGGAAAAACTTAAATATAGTTGTGAAAAGAAAGAAAATGAAGTGAAATCTTGGCTCTCAGGTTTAACCACGAGTGTCTGTTGACAGTCTTTCAACTCTGATTGTTTAGATTTCTGCATGAATCAACCAACTATGGATGAAAAATACTTGGAAAAAAATTCCAGAAAGTTCCCAAAAGCAAAACTTGAATTTGCCCTCCACTGGCAACTATTTATATAGCATTTACATTGTATTTGGTATTATATGTAATCTAGAGATCATTTAAAGTATGTGGAGGATGTTAGGTTATATGCAAAGATGACACCATTTTATATGAGGGACCTGTGCGCCCAGGGATTTTGGTATCCTTGGGGGTAGGGGGTGGGTGGAGGGGATTAGGTGGTGGGTCCTGGATCCAACCCTCCTCCGATACCAATATTTAGCTCCCCCCCTTTCCCCTATATACTCCACTCATACTTCTTCCCTTTGCACTCTCCTAATAGTTACCACACTTTTTGCATAAAAACCTATACTCAGTTTTTGTATCATGGCTGTGTATATATCATTCATACGTGAACCATGTAATATATTATGGTTGCATTTCCTTTATGATTCAATCTTCTGTTTTGTTTTTACTAGAGTTAATCATTACCTTGTTTACTTGATCTGTGTTTCTATTGCTAATTTACTTCAAAACCCTCTGCCAGAAGCACAGCTATTTATTCATATCTATTTATGTTCATAGTTTTTAACACATCTTTCTAAGCATGGATATGCATCAGACTATATTCATGGTTAGTTTCTATCATGTATACAGTGATCTATCAGTTTCATTTTTTCCTGATTCCTCTATCCTCTCCAGGATAGACTTGCCTCTCTAGCCTCTCATCCCAAGAATTACCCTTCACCTCTTTCGTGTGTCACCTTTCTTTTCCCTGAATCCCATGTTTTTTCTATCTTGATTCCCCTGCCTCCCCACTTCAGTGGAGCCCATTTTCCTGCAGCTTCTTGGGAAAGGAAGCATGGGAAAGAAATTTGAGAGATTGCAAATATCTTTACTTTCATAATTGATTCATAAAAACAGAAGATTGATTCCTACTTTGAGTAACATTTTAGGTTGGAAATAATTTTCCCCCAAAACTTTATAATTGCTTCATTGTACGTGAAATACTAGTCATGCTGCTTAGTTTGATAATCTGAGTTCTGGTCCTTTGTATATGACTTTTTCTAAACTCTTCTAAAGCTTTTAGGATCTTACTTTGTCTTCTGTATTCTGAAATTTTTATGATTGTGTAACTTGATGTGGAACTTTTTATTTATTATACACTTAGTGTATATAGACAGTGAGTGGGCCTTTTAAATCTGAAATTCATACCCTTTACTTATTTTCTTATTTTTTTCTCTGAGGATTGTTATAATTTCATTTGAATGTTATTTCTGTTCCCTTTGCTGGTTTTTAGACTTCTTTTTCCCTGTGTTTGTTTTGTTTCATGTAGGTGACTTTCTTCAAAAGTCTGGTGATCCTTGCCTGCCTTTTTGTATTTAAGAGTGGAACATTAAAAACTCAACCCTGTGCCTGGACACAGCTTCTTGACTGATGGGTTCTACTCTTAAGTGATTGGGCCAGGGCTAGGCTGTTTTGTTGGGGAGAGCAGTTTTCTTAGAGAGGAATCATGTTGTGCTTTTCTAGAGGATTTAAGTTTTTTAAGCTCTCATTTCTTGTTTCATCCTTCCCTCCTCTCTCTTTCCTTGTTGTATTGAACAGATCCTGTGCTGCCTTTGCTGATTTCTTTTTTACCCATTTTTGAATGATTTGAATTCTTCCTAGACTAGCTATTAGAAGTGTCAGGGAATTCTTATTCCTCTACTTCCCTGAAGCAGCCGTTCTTTTTGTGTGTGTGTTTTAAAAGATATGTTGTTACGTGTGCCTATTTTTTTGTGTGCTTGTAATTTTAACTTAGAAAAATGTTACTGTGCTGAAGATCTCATAATTTTTTCTTACCCCCCACCACTATGTTTATGACATATTCCTAATTGTTAATTGATTGCATTATTTCTAACTACTGTATGGTATTTCATATACTTTATCACCAAGTTTTATCTCCTCCCTATCCCCATGATGGACACTGTAATTACCTCTTATTCCCCTCCAGCACCACAAGGATGAACATTCTTTTACATGTCCCTTTATGGGTCTAAGTGAGAATTCTTTGGGTAATGGACTCAGGAGAGGAATTACAGGGTCATGGGGTGTATAAATACTTAATTTGATTAAATATTTAATAATTGCTTTCCAGAATAGCTATGTCAGTCTATACTCCCATAAGTAGGACCTGAGGGTTCTTATATTCCATTGACATTACTATTCAGTCTTGTGCTTTTAGCCAGCCTATTGGGTATATAGTAAAATCTCTGTTTTAAATTCGCTTATCTGATTATTTATTAGCTTAACTGTCTCTTCATATGCATGCATGTTATCTTTTTGGGTTTCCACTTCTGTAAGTTGCCTATCATACATTTAGTCCATTTTTCTATTGGGTTTGCTTTCTTCCTCTTGTTGATTGGCAGGCATTCTTTGTATGTTCAAGATTTTACACTTTTTTTCTGATTTAGACATTGTGAATATCTTCTTCCATTTATTATCTATCAACTTTGTCCATGATATTCCTTACTGATCAAAAATTTTAACTCAAAGCCATTAAATTAATTTTTTTTTTGCTTTCTGATTTGCTTTTGCACTTTTAGTTAAGATGCTTTTCCCTACCTCTGTGTCAAAAAAGTAACCACCTAAGTTATCTTTAGAGTTTTACCTTTCACATTTAAATTTTATTCATCTGAATCTGTACTTTTAAAAAAAAATTCATGATGGCCATATTTGGGTGCCAAATCAGGACTTAGTATATGTAGTATGAGTGTACATACAGGGCTCACAAAAAAGAATCTTTGACGTTAGGGTTTTTCTCGTCAACTTGGGCCATGGGTCTTCAGTGATAGTGGAGGTTTTTTTTTTTAAATCTTGGTAACATAAATGTAACATAAAATTTACTGTCTTAATCATTTTTTAAGGTAAAAAATGATTAAAAACTACTTTTTAGAGCAATTTTAGGGTCACAGCAAAATTATAGGGAAGGTATAGAGTTCCCATAAACCCCCTGTCCTGACACATGCTCTGCTTCCCCAACTACCAACCTCCCCCACCAGAGTAGTACATTTGTTACAATTGATGAATCTACGTTGGCACATCATTATTACCCAAAGTCCATAGTTTACATTATGGTTCACTCATTGTGTTGTATATTCTGTGGGTTTGCACAAATGTGTAATGACATGTATCCACCATTATAGTATCATACAGAATATTTTCACTGCTCTAAAAATCCTCCATGCTCCACCCATTCATCCCTGCCCTCTCCTTCAACTCCTAGCAACCACTGATCTTTTTATTGTCTCCATAGTTCTGCCTTTTCCAGAAGGTCGTATAGCTGGAATCATACAGTATTTGGCCTTTTCAGATTGGCTCCTTTTACTTAGTAATATGCATTTAAGCTTCCTCCTTGTCTTTTCATGGCTTGATAGGTATTATTATTTTTTCTTTTTTCTTTTTTTAGTACTGAATAACATTCCATAGTCTGAATGTACCACAGGTTTTTTGTTGTTTTTTTTTAAACATTCACCTACTGATGGACATCTTTGTGGCTTCCAAGTTTTGGCAGTTATGAATAAAACTGTTAGAAACATCCATGTGCAGGTTTCTTTGTGGACATAAGTTTTCAACTCCTTTGGATAAATACCAGGGAGCATAGTTGTTGGATGGTATGGTTAAGAGTATGTTTATTTTTGTAAGAAACAACCAGACTGTTTTCCAAATTGTGTCTGTAACATTTTGCATTCCCACCAGCAATAAATGAGAGTTCTTGTTGCTCCACATCCTCCTCAGCATTTGTTGTCAGTGTTATGGATTTTGGCCATTCTAATAGGCATATAGTGGCATCTTATTGTTTTAATTTGCATTTCTCTGATGTCCTGTCATGTGGAGCATCTTTCCATATGCTTATTTGCCCTATATTCTTCTTTGATGAGGTGACTGTTAAGGTCTTTGACCCATTTTTTAATTGGGTTTTCTTATTGTTGAATTTTAAGAGTTGTTTATTTTGGATAACAGTCTTTTATCAGATATGTCTTTTGCAAATATCTTCTCCCAGTGTGTGGCTTGTCTTTTCATTTACTTGACATTATCTTTCACAGAGAAGTTTTTAATTTTAGTGAAGTCCAGCTTATCAATTATTTCTTTCATGGATTATGCCTTTGGTGTTGTATCTAAAAAGCCATTGCCATTCTCAAGGTCATCTAGATTTTCTTCTGTTATATTCTAGGAGTTCTATAAGTTTTGCATTTACATTTAGGTCTGTGATTCATTTTCAGTTAATTTTTGTGAAGGGTGTAAGGTCTGCTCTAGATTCTTTTTTTTCTCTTCTTTTTTTTTTTTTTTTGCGGTACGTGGGCCTCTCACTGTTGTGGCCTCTCCTGTTGCGGAGCACAGGCTCCAGACGCGCAGGCTCAGCGGCCATGGCTCACGGGCCCAGCCGCTCCGCGGCATGTGGGATCTTCCTGGACCGGGGCACGAACCTGTGTCCCCTGCATCGGCAGGCGGACTCTCAACCATTGCGTCACCAGGGAAGCCCTAGATTCTTTTTTTTTTTTTTTTTTTAATATCATGTGGATGTCCAGTTGTTCCAGCACCATTTGTTGAAAAGATTTTCTTTGCTCCATTTTATTGCCTTTGCTCTTTTGTCAAAGATCAGTTGACTATATTAATATGGGTCTATTTCTAGGCTCTCTCTTCTGTTCCATTGATCTATTTGTTATTTTGCTAATACCACACTGGCCTGGTTACTATAGCTTTATAGTAAGTCTTGAAGTTGGGTAGTGTCAGACCTCCAACTTTGTTCTCCTTCAATATTGTGGTGGCTATTCTGGGTCTTTTGTCTTTCCATATAAACTTTAAAATCAGTTGTTGATATCCACAAAATATATAACTTGCTGCAATTTTGATTGATATTGAACTTATAGATCAAGTTGGGAAGAACTGACATCTTGATAATATGGAGTCTTCCTATCCATGAATGTGGAATTATCTCTCAGTCTATTTAGTTTTTCTTTGATTTCATTAACCAGAGTTTTATAGTTTCCCACATATAGATCTACATATTTTGTTAGGTTTATACCCAACAGTTTCATTTTTTGGGGTGTTAATGTAAATGGTAATGTGTTTTTTATTTCAAATTCTACTTGTTCATTGCTGGTGTGTAGAAATGCAGTTAACTTTTGTGTAATAACCTTGTATCCTCCAACCTTGCTGAAATTGCACATTAATTCCAGGAGGTTTTTTTTCAGTTCTTTTGGGTTGTCTACATTGATGATCGTGTCATTTGTGAAAAAAGACAGTTTTATGTTGTATGTCTTCCTTCCCAATATGTATACTTTTTAGATAGAACTTCCAGTATGATGTTGAAAAGGAGTGATGAGAGGGCACATCCTTGCTTTATACCTGATATTAGTGGGAAAACTTTTGAGTTTCTCATTATTAAGTATGATGTTAGCTATAGGGTTTTTTTTGCTATACTTTATCAAGTTGAATAAGTTCTCTCATCTTAACAATTTTTAAGTGTACAGTTGAATCCATCCTTTTGAATATGGTGTGAAATAGAGATCATTTTATCTGCATATTGCAACCCAGTTTTCCCGGCACCATCTGTTAAGCATTCTGTCTCTTCCCTCATGATATCTGATGCAGATTTCATCTCATACAATTTTATTCTTTTTTTTTTTTTTCGTCTTGAAGCACTGTCTTCATTGAATAGTAGTAGAAGTAACAAGCATTTAGGCTTTTCCTCATTTCAGTGGGAATGCGCCACATTTTTTATAATTAAAGTGTAATGTTTGCTTTAGGCTTCTGTTAATTTTTTTTTCATTCATGCCAAGGAAGTTTCTTTCCTTTCTGTGTGACTATTAGTTTTGTTCAGGAATGGCAGTTGAAAGTTAGCCAGTGCTTTTTTTTTTGGAATTACTGATTTCTTTTGTTTTTCTTCTTTAAATATGTTAGTGTAGGGAAATAAATGGATTTTCTATTTTATTTTTTAAATTAATTTATTTAGATTTTATTTATTTATTGGAGTATAGTTGCTTTACAATATTGTGTTAGTTTATATTGTACAGCAGAGTGAATCAGCGATATGTATACATATATCCCCTCTTTTTTGGATATTCTTCTCATTTAGGTCACCACAGAGCATTGAGTAGAGTTCCCTGTGCTACATAGTAGGTTCTCATTCGTTATCTATTTTATACATAGTATCAATAGTGTATATATGTCAATCCCAATCTCCCAATTCATCCCACCTCCCCCTTTCCCCCTTGGTATCTATATGGTTGTTCTCTACATCTGTGTCTCCATTTCTGCTTTGTAAGTAAGATCGTCTATACCAGTTTTTTCAGATTCCACATATATGTGTTAATATACGATATTTGTTTTTCTCTTTCTGACTTACTTCACTGTGTGTGACAGTCTCTAGGTCCATCCGTGTCTGTACAGATGACCCCGCTTCATTCCTTTTTATGGCTGAGTAATATTCCATTATATATATATGTACCACATCTTCTTTATCCATTCCTCTGTTGATGGGCATTTAGGTTGCTTCCATGTCCTGGCTGTTGCTGATAGTGCTGCAGTGAACATTAGGGTGCATGTGTCTTTTTGAATTATGGTTTTCTCTGGGTACATGCCCAGTGTTGGGATTGTTGGGTCATATGGTAGTTCTATTTTTAGTTTTTTAAGGCATCTCCATACTGTTCTCCATAGTGGTTATATCAATTGGATTTTTTTTTTTTAACTTGAACTAACTTCGTGTTCCTAGGATAAGTTTCTAGGATAAATTCATTCCTTGGATAAATATAGTTATTTTATTGCAGAATTGGATGAAATTAGGTGTTTTATTTAGCACTTTTTGAATTATATAAGAGTGGCCTGGGGCTTCCCTGGTGGCGCAGTGGTTGAGAGTCCGCCTGCCGATGCAGGGGACGCGGGTTCACGCCCCGGTCCGGGAAGATCCCACATGCCACGGAGCGGCTAAGCCTGTGAGCCATGGCTGCTGAGCCTGCGTGTCCGGAGCCTGTGCTCTGCAACGGGAGAGGCCACGACAGTGAGAGGCCCGCGTACTGCAAAAAAAAAAAAAGAAAAAAGATTGGCCTGTAGTTTTCTTAAGTTGTTCTCATTTGATTCTGTTTTCAGGCTTTTCATTTAAAAGAAAAATAAGCTCTGGAACATGGAAATTACCTGCTTTTTATAAGTTTAGTAGAATTTGTCCACAGAAGTGTCTAGGCCAGGCCAGGTTCTTCTTAACTAAATAATTTTTTTTTTATTGAAGCATAGTGTACACACAGATTCAGTATTTTTAATTGAGTAATATACATATCATAAGTGTACAGGTCACTGGAGTTTTACAAGCTGAACACTCCCTTGTAACCAGCACCCAGATCAAGAAACAATGCATTATAGGAGAACCCTAGAAGCCCTCCTGTGTCTCCCTTCAAGGTACAATCCCTCTGTCAGGAGTAACTACTATTCTGATTTCTAACAGAGACAGGAAATCTTGGGGAAAGTATACAGAAACTTTAGTTGATTGAAAGGTATGTTAGTCTGTTTCTTGAGCCTAAAACATTTCCTGTTGACTCTAAGGGCTTGCCATTTCTTATACACAAGTTACTTTCTTATGTATTTGAGTACCATTGCAACATTTGCTTTATATGTTGATTCACTATAGAGAATGAGTGAGTACTTTATTCCTTTTTCCATTTATGTCTTAGTGATACAGCTTGGGAACTACCAGTCTTAGACCAGTGCTGTTCATTAGGACTTTCTGCAAGGATGCAGATATTCTTTAGTTGTACTGCATTTGGCTGTTGAACTACAAGTTATATTTGATTGTTGAGCACTTGAAACATGACTAACATGACTCGTGCAACCGAGTAACTGAATTTTTGATTCTATTTAATTTTAATTAATTTTGAAGTTAAATAGTCACATGTGGCTAGGCACTACTGTATTATACAGCATAGCTTTAAAATTTGAGCCAGCTAAGGCATGGCTATTCTCGTCTTGTACATTTGGGGAGAGCCTGGCAAACATTAGAAACTAGTGTTTGGAAAATTGTTAATTTTTCTGGCTGTGTCCTTGCCTGGAATGTTCTTGTCCTTGTAATGTCCCCTTCCCTTTTCTCTTTACCAAAAGCAAATCTACTTCTTACTGTGATGCTGAAATTGGTACTTCCTTCATGAGGAGTCCCTTGAATGTCGGAGCAGTTAGATTTTTGAATAGATCTTCTTAAGTTGGCTTTGAGCTTTCCGTCATCTGAGAGCATTTGAGCTTTACCTATTTACTACTACCTGGAACTCAGAAGCCTTTAGGTTACTTGATGAAATGTTTAGCCTAATCAAGAGAGAAGGAAACTAGTATGAATTGTAATGCTAGAGGAGGAACGTACAGAAGAGGGATATGTGACTTAAATGTCTTTTAGCATTTTTTATTTTTGAAAGTTTTTTTTTTACCCTAATATATGGCAAGTAGTGACAGTAAGAATTCAAAGAATAATTGTTACCTTGTGACTTTATTTTATTGATAGAACTTTTATTGAGGGACTTTTCATAAAAAAATACCTACTATATTAAAAATGTCACATTTGCAAATTATAAAGCTTCATAAATGTTTTGAACTACCACCCATTTTTAAGAACACTATTAACATTGTTATATTGTTTATGTATTATTTTCCTGTTCTGTTGTCCAGTCCCCATCCTACGTTGTTTCTTTCCCTTCCTTTTCAAAAAAAAAGCTTTATCACATACGTATGTCTCCCCAAACACTATATTTAAGTTTGCTTCTTCAAGTTTTACAAAAATGGTGCTGTACCATAAATAGTTTTTGTTCCGCAATTTGGATTTTTCACTCAGTATTCTTTCTTTATTCTTTATCTGTGTTGCCAATTGTTGTAGTTCATTTATAATTATACTCTGCTGTGTGAATCTACCATATATATAATACTATATAATATAGAACACAGTGTATGTAAAACTCTGTTGTGACTATATACCATATATTTTAATTCGTTTCTTGGTGCACATTTGAGTTGTTTCCTTTTTTATTGTTATGAACAAAGCTGCCATGAACATCTCTTTTTTTCCTTGTTTGCTAAGTATATGTTTTCAGTCATGAATGGTGTTGAATTGTATT
Organism: Monodon monoceros; assembly: GCF_005190385.1. Taxonomy (NCBI): domain Eukaryota; kingdom Metazoa; phylum Chordata; class Mammalia; order Artiodactyla; family Monodontidae; genus Monodon; species Monodon monoceros. The sequence goes on from NW_021703768.1 coordinate 43,417,868, forward strand.
ATTTACTTTAATCTGTGGGGATAATTAGTTTTTTCTTTTCTAATCTGTTAAGGTTGTTAATTACCTTTTTAGATGTTCTGATGTTAAAATACCCTTGCATATTGGAATAAACCCAACTTGGTCATAGTGTTTTATCTGTTCAGTTACTGTTGGGCTTGATTCACTAATATGTGTTTTTGAGATTTTGTATCTACTTATGAGTAAGAGGGGTTTATAATTTTCTTCTGTCTTGTCATATCAAAATTACCATGGCCTTGTGGAATGAGTTGGGGTATAATTCCTCTTTCTATTTTCTGGTGGACTTGTATGACATTGGAATGATTTGTTCTTTGAGAGTTTGGTAGAATTCACCTGTGAAACTACATTTAGGTGTGATGCAGAGATTTAAGTACTGGTTCAGTTTCTTAGGACAATTTCGTTTGTTTTTATTGCTTCTTGAGTCTGTTTTGATGAGTTAATTTTCTTGGAACTTTTCTGTTTAAGTTTTAAATTTAGTAGTATGAAGTTGTTCGTGGTAATTTTTATTTTATTGTGGTAAAAAGCATATGACATGAGAGTTACTCTCTTAAACTTTTAAGTGTACAGTATTACTGTTAACTACAAGCAAAGTGTTCAGCAGAACTCTAGAAACTTTTTTATCTTACATAATTGAAACCTTATATCCATTTAACAGCACCTCCCGCTGTTTTTGAGGTTATTTCCTTTTTAAAAAAACTCCAAATACTGTTCAGTTATGTCTTTTCTTTCTTTCCCTTCCCCCTGCCTCCATCAGACTTCTAGTGATTTGTCACTCTGGCAAGTCTTCACTGGTTTCTTTAAAAAAATTTTTTTTTTAATTGAAGTATAGTTGACTTAAATGTTGTGTTAGTTTCTGGTATATAGCAAAGTGATTCAGTTATACATATATATACATACATATGTTCTTTTCAGATTCTTTTCCATTATGGTTTATTACAAGATCCCGAATATAGTTCCCTGTGTTATACACTAGGACCTTGTTGTCTATTTTATATATAGTAGTTTGTATCTGCTAATCCCAAACTCCAAATTTATCCCTCCCTCCCCTTTTCCCTTTGGTAACCATAAATTTGTTTGTATGTCTGTGAGTCTGTTTCTGTTTTTTAAATAAGTTCATTTGTATCATTTTTTTAAGATTTCACATATAAGGGATATCATATGATATTTGTCTTTCTTTTTCTGACTTCACTTAGTATGATAATCTCTGGGTCCATCCATGTTGCTGCAGATGGCATTATTTCAGTCTTTTTTATGACTGAGCAGTATTCCATTGTACATATATGCCACATCTTCTTTATCCATTCATCTGTTGATGGACATTCAGGTTGCTTCCAAGTCTTGGCTATCGTAAATAGTGCTGCTGTGAACATTGGGGTGTAAGTATCATTTTGAATTAGAGTTTTCTCCAGATATATGCCCAGGAGTGAGATTGCTGTATCATATGGTAACTTTATTTTTAGTTTTTTAAGGAACCTCCATACTGTTTTCCAGAATGGCTGCACCAATTTACATTCCCACCAGCAGTATAGGAGGGTTCGCTTTTCTCCACACCCTCTCCAGCATTTATTATTTGTAAACTTCTAAATGATGGCCATTCTGACCCATGTGAGGTGATGCCTCATTATAGTTTTGATTTGCATTTCTCAGATAATTAGCAATGTTGAGCATCTTTTCATGTGCCTATTGGCCATCTGTATGTCTTCTTTGGAGAAATGTCTATTTAGGTCTTCTGCTCATTTTTTGTTTGGGTTGTTTGTTATTGAGTTGTTTGTATGAGCTGTTTGAAAATTAATCCCTGGTCGGTCACATCATCAGCAAATATTTTCTCCCAGTCCATAGGTTGTCTTTTCATTTTGTTTACGGTTTCCTTTGCTGTGCAAAAGCTTGTAAGTTTGATTAGGTCCCATTTGCTTATTTTTGCTTTTATTTCTATTGACTTGGGAGAGTGATCTAAGAAAACATTGGTAAGATTATTTCAGAGAATGTTTTGCCTGTGTTCTCTTTTAGGAGTTTTTGATGTGATTTGAAAAGGGATATTTTTTTAAACTTTCCCTTTCTGGTATTTCATTGTTAGTGTAAAGAAATGCAACAGATTTATGTATGTTAATCTTGTTCTGCTACTTTGCTGAATTTGTTTATCAGTTCTAGTAGTTTTTGTGTGGAGTCTTTAGGGTGTTCTATATATATTATGTCATCTGCATATAATGACAGTGTTACCTCTCCCTTTCCAATTTGGATATCTTTTATTTCTTTTTCTTGTCTGATTGCTGTGGCTAGGACTTTCAATACTATGTTGAATGGAAGTGGTGAGAGTGGGCATACTTGTCCTGTTCCAAATTTTAGCGTGAAGGTGGTGTTTTTCACTGTTGAGTATTATGTTGGCTGTGGGTTTGTCATAAATTGCTTTTGTTATGCTTAGGTATGTTCCCTCCATACCCACTTTGGTAAGAGTTTTTTTATCATGAATGGATGTTGAATTTTATCAAATGCTTTTTCTGAGTCTATTGAGATGATCATGTGGTTTTTGTCTTTTGTTTTGTTGATGTGGTGTGTCACATTGATTTTGTATGTGTTGAACCATTCTTGTGACCCTGGGATGAATCCAGCTTGATCATGGTGTATGATCCTTCTTATGTGTTGTTTGGATTCAGTTTGCTAATATTTTGTTGAGAATTTTTGCATCTATATTTGTCAAAGGTACTAACCTGTAATTTTCTTTTTTGGTAGTGTCTTTGTCTGGTATCAGGGTGATAGTGGCTTCATAAAATCACTTTGGGAGTATTCCCTTTTCTCAGTCTTTTGGAAGAGTTCGAGAAAGATTGGTACAAGTTCTTCTTTGTATGTTTGATAGAATTCTCCAGTGAAGCCATCCAGTCCTGGACTTTTGTTTGCAGGGAGTTTTTAAATTACAGTTTCTATTTCACTTATAGTGATCAGTCTGTTCAAATTATCTGTTTTGTCTTAATTCAGTTTTGGTGGGCTGTATGTTTCTAGAAACTTGTCCATTTCTTCTAGGTTGTCCAATTTGTTGGCATATAATTGTCTATAGTATTCTCTTATTTTTTTTTGTATTTTTGCAGTGTTAGTTGGTATTTATCCTCTTTCATTTCTTACTTTGTTTATTTTGGGTCCTCTGTCTCTTCTTCTTGGTGAGCCTGGCCAGAGGTTTCTTGATTTTGTTTATCATTTCAAAAAAACCAGATCTTGGGCTTCCCCGGTGGCGCAGCGGTTGAGAGTCCGTCTGCCGATGCAGGGGACACGGGTTCGTTCCCCGGTCTGGGAAGATCCCACATGCCGCGGAGCGGCTGGGCCCGTGAGCCATGGCCGCTGAGCCTGCACGTCCGGAGCCTGTAACAAAAAACAAACAAAAAAAAACCAGATCTTGGTTTTATTGATTTTTTCTTTTTTTTTTTTTTGTGGTACACGGGCCTCTCACTGTTGTGGCCTCCTCCGGTTGCGGAGCACAGGCTCCGGACGTGCAGGCTCAGCGGCCATGGCTCACGGGCCCAGCCGCTCCGCGGCATGTGGGATCTTCCCAGACCGGGGAACGAACCCGTGTCCCCTGCATTGGCAGACGGACTCTCAACCGCTGCGCCACCAGGGAAGCCCTCTATTGTTTTTTTAATCTCTGTTTTATTTATTTCCTCTTTGATCTATATTATTTCTCTCCTTCTTGTGACTGTAGTTTTTGTTTGTTCTTCTTTTTCTAATTCCTTTAGATGGTAGGTTAGGTTGCTTGTTTGAGAGTTTTTCTTGTTTTTTGAGGAAGGCCTATATCACGATAAACTTCCCTCTTAGATTTTGTGTGTTTGTGTTTTTGTTGTCATTTGTCTCAAGGTATTTTTAAAATTTCCTCTTTGATCTCATTGTTGACCCATTGGTTTTTGTCGTAGCATGTTGTTTATAGTCTCCTTGTAATCATTTTTTTCTTGTTTCTCTTTCTGTGGTTGATTTCTGGTTTCATGCCATTGTGGTCAGAAAAGATACTTGAAATAATTTCTATCATCTAAAATATGTTGAGGCTTGTTTTGTGTCCTGGTATGGGTCTAACCTAGAGAATGTTCCACATGTGCTTGGAAAGAATCTGTAGTATGTATATATTTTGACCATAATGTCCTGAAAATATCAATTAAGTCTAACTGTTCTATTGTGTCATTTAGGATCTCTGTTGTCTTATTGATCTTCAGTCTGGAAGATCTGTCCATTGATGCCAGTGGGGTGTTAAAGTCTCCTACTATTACTGTATTCCCATCCATTTCTCCCTTTATGTCTGTTAGTATTTGTTTTATGTATTTAGGTGCTCCTATATTGGCTGTATATATGTTAATGAGTGTAATATCCTCTTCTTGTATTGATCCTTTTATCATTATATAGTGTCCTTCTTTAGCTTTCTTTATGGCTTTTGTTTTAAAGTTGATTTTGTCTGATATGAGTATTGGTACCCCCACTTTCTTGTCATTTTCATTTGCATGAAATATCTTTTTTCCATCTCCTCACTTTCAGTCTATGTGTGTCCTTCATCCTAAAGTGGGTTATTGGTTTCCTAAAGAGCTAGGTTTTGGTTTTGTTGAGCCACTATTATATGTTTGTTTCTCCTATTTCATTAATTTCTGCTCTTACCATTTTTTTCCTCCTTTACTTTTGTGTGATTTATTTTGTTCTTTTTCTAACATTCCTATTAGTTGAGATGGCTGTTTAGCTCATTAATTTTGAGTTCTTTTTTTTTTTAGTTCCTTTTTTTGTATAAATATTTAAGTTCTGATATATGTCATTTTTATCATACAATTCTAAGTATTTCTAAAGTTCCATTGTAATTTTTTTCTTTGCGCTATGTTATATAGAAGTGTTTTAGAAATACATTTCCAAATGTAAGAGGATTTTAATCAAGTTTTTTTGGTATTTAATAATTTCTAATTTTTAAAAATTGAAGTATACTTGAGTTATAATACCATATTAGTTTCAGGTATATAACAGTGATTTGATTTTTTTTGGGTTACACACCATACAAAGTTAATATAAGACATTGACTATATTCCCTGTGCTATACATTACATCCCTGTAACTTATTTATTTTATAACTGGTAGTTCGTACCTCTTAATCCCCTTCACCTATTTCGTACCTTCCCCCACCCCTCTCCCATCTGGCAAACCACTATTTGTTTTCTGTATCTGTTACTCTTTTCTGTTTTGTGTATTTGTTTGCTTGTTTTGTTTTTTAGATTTCACATATAAGTGAAAATATACAGTATTTGTCTTTCTTTTGGTAACTTCCAAATTGATTGCATTGCAATTAGAGAATTTTGTGTATATGATATTGATTTTTGAAATTGTTGATTTGCATTTTGGCCTTCCATGTGGCCAGTTTTTATGAACATTCTATTGTTGAATGTCAACTTCTTTAATGTTTTTAGTTCTGTGAGTGTGCACAGTGTTCTGTGAATGACTGTAATTTACCTGTTCTCCTTTGATTTTTTTTTTTTTGGCTATTATAGACAATGCTTATAAAAACATCTTTGTGTGTATCTGTTACCATCTGAGTATATCCACAGGGAAAATCATACTAGTATACTTCCAAAAAGTATTTTCTTTTAAAATCAGGATCAAGATTGATCCAGTTTATAGTTTCAATATTGTATATGATTTGTGCTTGTTTCGCTATGTCCTTGATTAGTCTCAGTATTAGCAAACTGTTTTCCAGTCAGTTGTGGTTGAGAAAATTATATCCTTTTTTTGATTTCCAATTTCTTTAATTATGAGTGAGAGACACTTTTTTTTTCTTTCTTTCTTTTGGAGAACTACCTATTCTTATTCATAGCCCATTTTTCTACTAGGCTTTTCATCTTTCTTAGTGCTATATAAAATTCTTCCTTTACCATGTGGATGGCACTTTGAGAAGGTTTAAAGTTTGCTTACCACCAAGGTATTTTTTTTGTTATTTTGACTTGCTTCAAATGTTATTTGCTTTAGAAATGGATGATGGATCTTCTCGAAGAGATCATTTCATGAGAAGCAGATTTGCTGCTGGGAGGAGTTTGGGAAACAGGGGTAAGTATCTTTCCTTAATCTTCTGTTAAATAGTTTTGAATAGTGGAATGAATAGAGGCCTTTATGGCTGTTTAGTGCAAGGTAAAATCTTTTATAACTTAGTGTACAGTAGACTTTGTTGGGATAATGAGTTTTTTTTTTTTTTTTTTGATGTCTGTTATTTTTTGCTGCTTTACTTTTTTTTTTTTGCGGTACGCGGGCCTCTTACTGCCGCGGCCTCTCCCGCTGCAGAGCACACGCTCCGGACGTGCAGGCCCAGCAGCCACGGCTCACGGGCCCAGCTGCTCTGCAGCACGTGGGATCCTCCCGGACCGGGGCACGAACCTGTGTCCCCTGCATCGGCAGGCAGACTCTCAACCACTGTGCCACCAGGGAAGCCCGCTGCTTTACTTTTTTTAAGATAGTAGGCAGTAGTTAAATTGATTAGATAGATTGGTTAAAGAGAGTTGCTTCCCAGAGCTTCTTCAGGTGTTGGTGATTATTGTTCCCAACAATTGGCATGGGAGGAATGTTTGTAAAAGCTCCAAAGATTATGGTGTGAAGGACTTCTTTCTTAAGTTTTACATTTCTCAAGAAGAGGAAGTATGGAAAGCAGTTCTGTTAGCTCATTAATATTAAGAGGTTATTTTCCAAAAATGGAATTTTTTGTTGTTACTTTTAGAACAACCAGTGCTAGATATGACAGATAATGACCCAGCAAAATACCTTCCTCCAGTCCATTTGATATTAAAATGCTGAAAATATTCTGCACTATGTTTTATTATAGTGCAACAAAATATTTATTATTAGAACCTCAAATTAAATGGTCATATGGATTTTAAAATAAATTTATTTCTTTTATGGGATGCCATAAGCTAGGGTTAATTGGCAGTTTTAAATATACATGACACTTATTCTTGAATTTATTATTATTTTTTGAAAAACGTCAATCCTTCTAGATATTTTTATTCATTGGAAACTAAAGGTTGATGCGTGTATTTCATTTGCCATTTGGAAAATTTAATATTTTTAGATACAGTTAACATAAATGTGAACTTTCATGTTTTGACATGTTTCTGCTACTAATGGAAATACTTTATTTGTTAAATATGCCTATATACATTTTGGTTTTTAAGCCTGCGTATTAAGTAAGAGTTGTTGATGATTTGGAGCATGTAGTTGTGCTAAGAGGTTGAAGTGTGGGTTTTGTTTGCTACTACTAAGATTAGAAATACAAATACCTTAATATTATACTGAGGGAACTATTTAATATTTAGATATATTTTAAAATCCTAATTTAGAATGGGTTATAATACTTTTTGATGAAGACTTCTAAACATTGTTGAATAAAGCCTTTTTAAATGAGAAAGCCATCACTGAGAGAGACTTTACTATAAATTGTTAATTCCATATGTTGTAGGTTGAAATACATTAAATTTCTGATCAAAACTCTTTGTAAATGTTAATACTTTAAAAAGTTATCTTTGAAAAGAATCTGAAAAAGAATAAACATATGTGTATGTATAACTGAATCACTTTCCTGTACACCTGAAACTAATACATTATAAATCATCTGTACTCCAATAAAATTAAAAGAAAAAAAGAAAAAAAAGTTATCTTTAATACTACGTATAATCCTGGAAATTCATAGAAGACCCATGAGTATAACCCCTTTCCCGAATGATCCATTTAACATTTTCGCTATTTTCAATCTCTGTGATATTTGTTCTCAGAACTTGCATATCTAGTCACATAGTTTTGAAATTGACTCTTAATTGCTTAACATATATATTGATTAGCTTTTTATCTTCTGTGAAGTATGGCCTAAAAAGCCTTAACTTCCTGAATCACACACTTCTTTAGAATCTGATGAAAATACTGATAGTTGCATATATGCAATTTTGCATTTGGCATTAGGAGTTTCACAGATCCCTTAACTCCTCTGCACTAGGATATTACAGATGGAGGTAAGACAGTTTATGAGGATCACAAGATAATGATAGTTATCCCAGTGATAGTTTGAAGTGGCAGTTTATGATGTTTTGGATGTCTGTTCTAAGTTTTTGTTTTAAATACTTGTGCTGCTTGCCATAGCAACTCTGCCCTCAAAATTCTTAATTTAGTGGTAGAGAAACACATGGAAAGAAATATTGCTAAAAAAGAGATACACATAGTGTACTGTGGGAATGTGACTGAAGGATTGACTATGGCTGGAGGACTGAAGGAGGACTTCACTGAAGAGGTGGCTTTTGAGCCCGGCTTTTGAAGAGTGAAAAGAATTTTGCTAGGAAAAATAAGAAAGCAGGGAATGTCATGCTGAAGGAACAGCATGTAGGAAGGTAGAAAATATTAGAAGTTCACAATGTGGAGTATGGGAAGTTGTTTTATGAATTAAAATGTTGGGTGTTCAGAGCCATGTAGTGGGGGATAAAGCTAATAAGGCTGATATGAGGACATACTATGGAGGGGTGGGAGGTAAAGGGGAGTGGTATTCATAGCATTTTTTTCTTTATTATGTAGTCCCTTCCTAATTTTAATTTTAAAAAGTGGAAAGACTGAGAGCGACTGAAGTACTAGAAAAATGAATAAGTAACAGAATAATTACAGGACAGCAGTGTAAAATTTTCAGTAGCAATGACTTTCACATAGGGGTATAATGTAAGTAGCTATCAGGGTGAGGTTTCAATATATAGAAAATCAGAGTTGAATTTCTTGATTAAAGGTCACTAGTAAAATAACACCTAGTAGACACTTGTATTTCACCAATAGTATATTTGTTTTTACTTTGGTGTAATTTAATGATTTTAAAAAGTTGCAGGTGTATTTTATCTTTATAAGTTCCTGTACTACTCTCTCCCTGTCTTTGGGAGTTCCCTTAACCCACAGATTCATTTAATTCCTAGTTATTGATGGCACACTTGATTTTGTATGTTGAAGAGTTTTAACTCTCTCTGAACTTTTTCAGATCCTGGCGAGTCTAATACAAGAGAGAATACATCCACAGTGGGTGGCTTTAGAGTTGGAAGGAGTTTTGGAAACAGAGGTAACCTGCTTATGATATCTTACAATCAAAACTTAAGTGACCCCAAGTTTTATAGTCTTTGAATTCTGTTTCCCTTTAATATACATAGAAAGTGTGTGCCTTTCCCAAGACTTTATGGAGATCACAAGGGAGTGCTTTCACTTTCCTAGTCATAGTTTAGAGCAGCAGTTGCTGCTTTGGATGTGTCTGCTACTCTATTTCGCTTTTTTTTTTTTCTTTTTAATAGCCATGCTACTTGCTGCAACATCTCTTCAAATTGATTTACCCCACAGGTGAACCCCAGTTCTTTTCTACTATACTCATGACTTGCTTTCCCTGCTCCCACAAGCAAGAGATCTATCTTATACTTCCAAAGGTGAATCTGAGTCGCCATCTTTACTTGAGCAAAGAACCAGTAGAAGCTTTGAAATTACATTTTTTTTCCATAAAAACTTAAAAAACTGTAAAGTAGAACTTAGGTAAGAGTTTAAGATCGAGACCAGTAGTGTGTAGGTGGAAGACTTTCTCAAGCATTTTGGAGACCCAGCACTTGACTTTTCTGGGAGAGGTGTATGGAGGGGAAGGGGCAATTGTAGAGGGCAGTAGAACGTAATCCTTTTCTGAACCAACTTCAAAGATTGCAAATGTTTAAATGAATAAAATAACTCAAAACCCAATTTTGTGATATATAGTCTTTTTGTAGGGATTATCTTTATTTTGAAATTACATATCTGTTCAACGAAAAAGTGTCATCCAATCATATATTGAGGCCAAAGGGTACTTATTTTTTATATGCTAATTGGGTATTAAATTTCCAAGAGGTTTAATGCTGGAGGGTACATAGGTTTGTTGAACCTGAGATGTTAAATGACTTGATATGTAGACATTTTGCATATATATATATTTTTTAATTTATTTTTTATTTATTTACTTTTGGCTGTGTTGGGTCTTCACTGCTGCGCAGGCTTTCTCTAGTTGCAGCGAGCGGGGATTACTCTTCGTTGCGGAGCATGGGCTCTAGGCGTGCGGACTTCAGTAGTCGTGGCACGCAGGCTCAGTAGTTGTGGCTCGCGGGCTCTAGAGCACCGGTTCAGTAGTTGTGGCACACAGGCTTAGTTGCTCCGCGGCATGTGGGATCTTCCCTGACCAGGGCTTGAACCCGTGTTCCCTGCATTGGCAGACGGATTCTTAACTACTGTGCCACCAGGGAGGTCCCTGCATATAAATTTAACATCTGTCGAACAGTAACTGATTGGTCTCTGTAGTACCAAAGCCATAATTTAATGTATTTTATTATTTAGGTTAGATACTAATTGATAGGCATTGCATATTGACATTAGGTTTTTTTTGCGATATGTGGGCCTCTCACTGTTGTGGCCCCTCCCGCTGCGGAGCACAGGCTCCGGACGCGCAGGCTCAGCGGCCATGGCTCACGGGCCCAGCCGTTCCGCAGCATGTGGGATCTTCCTGGACCGGGGCATGAACCCGTGTCCCCTGCATCGGCAGGCGGACTCTCAACCACTGCGCCACCAGGGAAGCCCTGACATTAGTTTTAACTTACATTATTCCCTGAGTATCTGCAGTAAAGATCATTTTATTAAGGCTCAAATTTTTAAAATTTTATGAAATATTTTGATGGATGCTTTTAAAATGAATTTTAGAGATATATCTATATGCTCCAGAGATGCATAAATCTGGAGATACAAGTTTTTATTAAATGAGATATTTGAAAGCAGAGCTTGATGAAAGATTTTTCTTTAAAATTTTATAAACAAAAAGAAGTTGGCAGAATTTCCTTGTTATTGAGAAGGGGAAAATTATTGAATATTGGATTATAATTCAGTTGTATTGTCCTCCAGCAGATGAAGAGATTACAAGTTAATTTATAAAGTTTAAAAAGTTTTTATATTTTGAATAGAAAGTACATAGTGGTTATAGTGATATATATATACACACACAGCCATGTACATATAGAGGAATATATGACATTTGAGGTAATATAAGATTGGCTGGTATTTTATAAACTGACACAGGAAGAAGTTGTCATACAATGTGTATGAATTCTCATTCACTATTTATATATACAGTTGTATGTGGTTTATACTGTTTTAAAGGGGCATCAAAACTAGAAGTCCCTGTAAAGAGAGTGTTTCTTTGTTTCTATGTTTCTCTTTCTTTCTCTTTTTCTTTCTTTCTTTCTTCTACAAAGGTATAGGTAATTGTTGTTTTCAGAAATGTGCAAGTTTAATTTTATATTTTTTGTAGGTTTTTCAAATAACAAGTTTGAAGAAGGTGATAGCTCTGGTTTCTGGAGAGGTAAGTTCATTGTTTTTTGTAGTGACTTTAAGAATTTAGTGTCCAGAGTACATGCTAAAGAGAAACTAAGATTAATTATCTTAGTCTGTTCCAGTTCTATTTTATTTAAACCCGTTTTATAAAGCAGCTATAGCCAGAGCCTTAACCAAGAGTTCAGCCATCCTAATTTGGCCTATTGTCACCTGCCTTAATTAATCTATAAAGTGCAACTTTTGAATGCTGTGCTTCCTTAAGAAAAAGAGGATAGTAGAAAGAGCAAGTCAAGAATCAGAATTTCAATAAAGATGTAAAAAAAAAAAAAAAAGAATAGCTAAAACAATTTGTGAAGGAAGATTAAAACGGGAGGAATTAATCTACCCAATTTCAAGATTTTGCAGTAATGATGGAGGGTAGATACATAGATCAGTGGAATGGAATAGAGAACCCAGAAATAGACTGACATAAATGCATTTAACTTGTTTTTGATAGCAGTGCAAAAGCTATCAAGGAAGAATAGGCTTCTCAAAAAATGGTACTGAAACAGTTGGACATCCCTCAACAAAAACAAACAAACAAAAAATGAACCTTAACCTAAACCTCCACACCTTACATAAAAATTAAGTCAAAGTGGATTATAATCTTAAATGTAAAAGCAGGACATTTTTAGAAAAAAAAATAGAAAATCTTTGGCATCTAGAACTAGGTGAATAACTCTTAGACTTGACACTGCAAGTATGATCAATAAAAGCAAAAACTGATAAATTGAATCTCATCAAAATGAGTTAAAAATGCTTCATAGAAGATCCTTTTAAGTGGATGAAAACTAAAATTACACAGTGGGAAAACATATTTGAAAATCCCATATGAGACAAATGACTTGTATCTATACTATACAAAGAACTCTCCAAACAACTTAAAAAAATCCAACTAGAAAATAGGCAGAAGACAGGAACAGATATTTCATGGAAGGGAATATACACATGGCAAAGAAGCACATGAAAAGATGCTCAACATCATTAGCCATTGGGGAAATGCAAATTAAGACCATAATGAGATATCAGAGAATAACTAAAATTAAAGTATAGTGACAACATCAAATGCTGGTGAGTACGTATAAAAATTATATCACATCACTGGTGGGAAAATAAAATGGTTTTAGCCTGAAAAAAAAATGAATCAGAATTCCAGTTTCATATATAAATATAGTTTGAGACATGTAGGTCTTTATTCAGGTTCATGAGACTGTGGATCACTGCTGAAATCAAAGACATTTCTGTCAAAGGTACTGACACTCTGGTTTGGAGGAATACAGAGAATGATGAGAATAGAGTAATGTTACCATAAGGTAGACTACAATAATTAACATTACTTTTCCAGGAGAGCCTGGTTGAGTAGATTTGGGTGAGGCCCTGGAACCTGTATTTAAAAAGCATCCCTGGTGACTCTGATGCCTCTTTTGTTTGGTAACCACTGATCTATGGAATCTTTATAACATAATACACTTTGGAGTTCCAGACTTTGTTTCATGTCCCTGCTCTGCTATCTGCTAGTTGAATAACATAGAGCAAGTTGCTTAATTTCTCGGAGCCACAATTTCCTCTTCTGTAGAATGGAGACCATTCATTTTATAGCTTGTTAGGCACACTAAATGAGAATGTGTGTAAAAGCACGAAGCTTAGTCCCAGACACATACATGGTAACCAGTAAATGTCATCTATCTTCATTAAATATTTGAAACTTGATCTTAACTGTGATTCTCAAAATCAAAACCAAACCTAGACCTGATCACCTTAAAACCCTTTTGGAACATGGTGGGGTTTTAATATATCAGTTAAGACTGCTTCTCCAAACTACTGTCAGTCTCATTCTCCCTGCTCTTGTCTGCTTTTTCTCCTATCCTGTTTTAATGAAAACATGTGTAACATACAACTAATATTTGAGAGAAGAAAAACATCACCATTTTTATCCTTTTCCATTTCTCCTTTTCCTAGTTTTCCAACTTTTAATTAGTATTCAAGATCATTTCTACTCACCAAAGACATTCCTTCCCCCCGAGTTGACTCTTTAGTGATGAGCCAGAGTGCTTTTGAGCACAAATTCCAATTTCTCACAGCACTTGAGAGAACTTCTCTCCTCCAGAATGGTCTACTTTCTTCCTTTGATCTATTTACTTCTTTTTTTTTTAACATCTTTATTGGAGTATAATTGCTTTACAATGGTGTGTTAGTTTCTGCTTTATAACAAAGTGAATCAGTTATACATATACATATGTTCCCATATCTCTTCCCTCTTGTCCCTCCCCCCCACCCTTCCTTTCCTTATTTACTTCTATTCTCAGTTTTAGTTCGCCTAAACTAAAAAACTATGTATATTCCTAAAAATTTCTTTCACTCTCACAGTTGTTGGCAAGCCCAGGAGCAGGTTTTGCTATCATTATAGAAGCTTTTTGTCTGCACACAGATGTATAGAGTGTTTTGTGGTTATTTTCTCTGCAATCTCATGTCCCCTAGCTGGTATAGTATAGCGATAAGGAGCTCAGACACCTTGGATTTGAGACCCAGATGCTCCTCCTGTCAGTTGTATTATCTTAAAAAATTCTGTATTTCTTTTTCTCTGTTTATAATTTGAGGATAATACCCACCTCGTAAGGTTTTTGTGAGGACTTAAAAAGTTAAAACAGACTTCATTTAGAGCAGTGCCAGACAGATACTAAGTTCTATTTGTTGTTATTACTATTATTTTTATATAATTAATAGATTATAACTGATCTTGGGATCATCGTCTCATTTTTGTTTGTGCTTGGCTTTATTTTTTAAGCTACAGAAATTATTTTTTTAATTTTTAATTTTGAAATCATTTGACTCAAAAGAAGTTTCGAAAATAGTACAGAGGGTTTCCTCCACCCTTCTTCTAATGTAATTGTACCCTTCACCCAACTGCTAATGTCATCAGCCTATTTTAATTCCCAGTGTGGTAAAAATAGCTTTGGGCTTGTTTTAGAACAGTTGGCCAAAGATTATATGAGACCTTTTTCTCCTTGTCAGGCCCCAGATTAATTCATAGGTTTTTTTTTTCTGTAAGGCAATAAATATTAGCTAACATCATCATTATTCCAGAATTATTATTCCAAGAATCTTTCCAAAATTCTTTCTTTACTGTTCAGCACGCTTGTCATATTATATCTTGCTTCTAAGAAAGTTGTCTTGATGTTAGATGGCTCTTCAGGAATATTTGTCAGTTGTTGATGTCAGCTCAAATAGGAGCCTGCAACAAGAGCTCTGGGCCATTGTTTATTACAAAACAATATTAATTGAGTAGATTAGTACTTTTGCGCAGAAAATTATAGCTTCTACTCTGTTCAGCCATTTGTGTCATCACTGGGACCTAAAGTTCTCAGGTGCTAAAAGTTAGTGATATGTACAAAGATCCCTTGAAACCATCTCGGTATTTCCCAAACATGGCTTTTTTGGAATCTTCTAGAAAGCTTAAAGTTATTAGTAAAAGTTATAATTTTTTAATTTAGAAAAATCATTCCTTGCTGTCACTCTGCACGTTCAAAATAAACATCTCTGGGGGTGGGCTCTTTCCAACTTACTAATAATTTTTAGGCAGCCTTCAGTGTAGTGATCCTCATACCACTATTTAGAAACCCTGGTAATGTTACTTGATAATGTCACTAAAAACAGAAAACCAGGATATCCCCCAATTTCTCCATTAAGATGAATGGGAGAAAGTTTGCATATATTAAAAAAACACTGACATCTCAGATTTATTAAGAAAGGCAAGTTACAGAAGTAATGACATTATAAGAAGAATAGTCATGCATTTCTGAGATCCCCACTACTTAATGGTTAGATATTTCTGAAACTGTTTCTAGTTAAACTGATATTTACGAAATTCTTATTTTTTGGCTGTGCTCAGAATTCGACAAATTATACGCTTAACATTTAATATTTAGATATATTAGGTGATTTGTATAGGGAATTGACTGAATAATGTCTTTGTATTTCTGTGGTTACAATTATTTTAAAAATTAAAATGTTCATATTTTAACTTATAAAGATTTTTATTTTTTCTTAATAATTTCTCTTGTGACAGTGCTATTCCTTAGATGCTACATTAATGTAAATACTAAAGTAATTATTTAGATGCTATTCACATGTTAAATTTTTATTCAAGAGTCTAACAATGACCGTGAAGATAATCAAACACGGAACAGAGGGTTTTCCAAGAGAGGCGGTAAGGACCATGTTTTGGAACAATTTGTACTTAAGACAGAGATACGAAACTGAAAACTACATTCCTTTTTATGGCTGAATACTACTATTCCATTGTATGTGTACTTTTTTTTTTTTTTTGCGGTACGCGGGCCTCTCACTGTTGTGGCCTCTCCTGTACTTTTTAAAATCCATTCATCTGTTGATGTACACTTGGGTTTCTTACTACTTTTGGCTGTTTTGAATAATGCTTCTGTGAACATTAATATACAGTTATCTGTTTGAGTCGCTGTTTTTGCATTTTTGGGGTATATGTCTAGAAGTGGAATTGCCAGGGAATGGGACTGTGGTAAGTTAAAATATGCCACAAAATTACTGCTCTTACCAAGAATCAGCCTTTTTTTTTTTTTTAACATCTTTATTGGAGTATAATTGCTTTATAGTGGTGTGTTAGTTTCTGCTTTATACAAAGTAAATCAGTTATACATATACATATGTTCCCATATCTCTTCCCTCTTAGATCTCCCTCCCTCCCACCCTCCCTATCGCACCCCTCTAGGTGGTCACAAAGCACCGAGCTGATCTCCCTGTGCTATACGGCTGCTTCCCACTAACTATCTATTTTACGTTTGGTAGTGTATATATGTCCATGCCACTCTCTCACTTTGTCACAGCTTCCCCTTCCCATATCCTCAAGTCCATTCTCTAATAGGTCTGTGTCTTTCTTCCTGTCTTACCCCTAGTTTCTTCATGACCTTTTTTTTTTCTTAGATTCCATATATATGTGTTAGCATATGGTATTTGTTTTTCTCTTTCTGACTTACTTCACTCTGTATGACAGACTCTAGGTCCATCCACGTCACTACAAATATCTCAATTTTGTTTCTTTTTATGGCTGAGTAATATTCCATTGTATATGTGTGCCACATCTTATTTTTTGGTTTTTTTTTTCTTTTTTTTTTGCGGTACGCAGGCCTCTCACTGTTGTGGCCTCTCCCGTTGGCGGAGCACAGGCTCCGGACCTGCAGGCTCAGCGGCCATGGCTCATGGGCCCAGCTGCTCCGTGGCATGTGGGATCTTCCCGGACCGGGGCATGAACCTGCGTCCCCTGCATCGGCAGGTGGACTCTCAACCACTGTGCCATCAGGGAAGCCCTGTGCCACATCTTCTTTATCCATTCATCCAATGATGGACACTTAGGTTGCTTCCATGTCCTGGCTATTGTAAATAGAGCTGCAATGAACATTTTGGTACATGACTCTTTTTGAATTACGGTTTTCTCAGGGTATATGCCCAGTAGTGGGATTGCTGGGTCGTATGGTAGTTCTATTTTTAGTTTTTTAAGGAGCCTTCATACTGTTCTCCATAGTGGCTGTATCAATTTACATTCCCACCAACAGTGCAAGAGGGTTCCCTTTTCTCCACACCCTCTCCAGCATTCACTGTTTGTAGATTTTTTGATGATGGCCATTCTGACCGGTGTGAGATGATATCTCATTGTAGTTTTGATTTGCATTTCTCTAATGATTAATGATGTTGAGCATTCTTTCATGTGTTTGTTAGCAATCTGTATATCTTCTTCGGAGAAATGTCTATTTAGGTCTTCTGCCCATTTTTGGATTGGGTTTGTTTTCTTGTTATTGAGCTGCATGAGCTGCTTGTAAATCTTGAAGATTAATGCTTTGTCAGTTGCTTCATTTGCAAATATTTTCTCACATTCTGAGGGTTGCCTTTTGGTCTTGTTTATGGTTTCCTTTGCTGTGCAAAAGCTTTGAAGTTTCATTAGGTCCCATTTGTTTATTTTTGTTTTTATTTCCACTGTAGGAGGTGGGTCAAAAAGGATCTTGCTGTGATTTATGTCATAGAGTGTTCTGCCTGTGTTTTCCTCTAACAGTTTGATAGTGCCTGGCCTTACATTTAGGTCTTTAATCCATTTTGAGTTTATTTTTGTGTATGGTGTTAAAGTGTTCTAATTTCATTCTTTTACATGTAGCTGTCCAGTTTTCCCAGCAACACTTACTGAAGAGGCTGTCTTTTCTCCACTGTATATTCTTGCCTCCTTTATCAAAGATAAGGTGACCATATGTACGTGGGTTTATCTCTGGGCTTTCTATCCTGTTCCATTGATCTATATTTCTGTTTTTGTGCCAGTATCGTACTGTCTTGATTACTGTAGCTTTGTAGTATAGTCTGAAGTCAGGGAGCCTGATTCCTCCAGCTCCATTTTTTGTTCTCAAGATTGCTTTGGCTCTTCGGGGTCTTTTGTGTTTCCATACAAATTGTGAAATTTTTTGTTCTAGTTCTGTGAAAAATGCCAGTGGTAGTTTGATAGGGATTGCATTGAATCTGTAGATAGCTTTGGGTAGTAGAGTCATTTTCACAATGTTGATTCTTCCCATCCAAGAACATGGTATATCTCTCCATCTATTTGTATCATCTTTAATTCCTTTCATCTGTGTCTTATAATTTTCTGCATACAGGTCTTTTGTCTCCTTAGGTAGGTTTTTTCCTAGATATTTTATTCTTTTTGTTGCAATGGTAAATGGGAGTGTTTTCTTAATTTCTCTTTCAGATTTTTCATCATTAGTGTATAGGAATGCCAGAGATTTCTGTGCATTAATTTTGTATCCTGCTACTTTACCAGATTCATTGATTAGCTCTAGTAGTTGTCTGGTAGCATCTTTAGGATTCTCTATGTGTAGTATCATGTCATCTGCAAGCAGTGACAGCTTTACTTCTTCTTTTCTGATTTGGATTCCTTTTATTTCTTTTTCTTCTCTGATGGCTGTGACTAAAACTTCCAAAACTATGTTGAATAAGAGTTGTGAGAGTGGGCAACCTTTTCTTGTTCCTGATCTTAGTGGAAATGGTTTCAGTTTTTCACCACTGAGGATGATGTTGGCTGTGGGTTTCTCATATATGGCCTTTATTATGTTGAGGAAAGTTCCCTCTATGCCTACTTTCTGCAGGGTTTTTATCACAAATGGGTGTTGAATTTTGTCGAAAGCCTTCTCTGCATCTATTAAGAGGATCCCATGGTTTTTCTCCTTCAATTTGTTAATATGGTGTATCATGTTGATTGATTTGAGTATATTGAAGAATCCTTGCATTCCTGGAATAAACCCCACTTGATCATGGTGTATGATCCTTTTAATGTGCTGTTGGATTCTGTTTGCTAGTATTTTGTTGAGGATTTTTACATCTATGTTCATCAGTGATATTGGCCTGTAGTTTTCTTTCTTTGTGACATCCTTGTCTGGTTTTGGTATCAGGATGATGGTGGCCTTGTAGAATGAGTTTGGGAGTATTCCTCCCTCTGCTATATTTTGGAAAGTTTGAGAAGGATAGGTGTTAGCTCTTCTCTAAATGTTTGATAGAATTCACCTGTGAAGCCATGTGGTCTTGGGCTTTTGTTTGCTGGAAGATTTTTTTTTTTTTTTTTTTTTTTGCGGTACGCGGGCCTTTCACTGTTGTGGCCTCTCCTGTTGCGGAGCACAGGTTCCAGACGCACAGGCCCAGCGGCCATGGCTCACAGTACCAGCCGCTCCGCGTCATGTGGGATCTTCCCAGACCAGGGCACGAACCTGTGTCCCCTGCATCGGCAGGCGGACTTTCACCCACTGCGCCACCAGGGGAGCCGTGCTGGAAGATTTTTAATCACAGTTTTAATTTCAGTGCTTGTGATTGGTCTGTTCATATTTTCTATTACTTCCTGGTTCAGTCTCAGTAGATTGTGCATTTCCAAGAATTTGTCCATTTCTTCCAGGTTGTCCGTTTTATTGGCATACAGTTGCTTGTAGTAATCTCTCATGATCCTTTGTATTTCTGCAGTGTCGGTTGTTACTTCTTTTTCATTTGTAATTCTGTTGATTTGAGTCTTCACCCTTTTTTTCTTGATGAGTCTGGATAATGTTTTATCAATTTTGTTTATCTTCTCAAAGAACCAGCGTTTAGTTTTATTGATCTTTGCTCTCGTTTCCTTCATTTCTTTTTCATTTATTTCTGATCTGATCTTTATGATTTCTTTCCTTCTGCTAACTTTGGGGTTTTTTTTTGTTCTTCTTTCTCTAATTGCTTTAGGTGCAAGGTTAGGTTATTTATTCGAGATGCTTCCTGTTTCTTAAGGTAGGATTGTATTCTATAAACTTCCCTCTTAGAACTGCTTTTGCTGCCTCCCATAGGTTTTGGGTCGTCATGTCTCCATTGTCATTTGTTTCTAGGTATTTTTTGATTTCTCCTGTGATCACTTCGTTATTAAGTAGTGTATTGTTTAGCTTCCATGTGTTTGTATTTTTTACACATCTTTTCCTGTAATTGATATCTAGTCTCATAGCCTTGTGGTCAAAATCACTGCTCTTATCAAGAATCAGCCTTTTTTTAAAAAAAAAATGTTCCTTGGGTTGATGCAAGTCCTTGTTGAATTTTCAGTTTGGAAAATGTTAATTCTGACAGTTTTTTCAATTTTTTTTCTTCTTTGGAGTAGCAGCATTTGGAGTCCCTTACTTTGCCATTTTCATTGATATCAGTGATACATACCATTTAATAATTTTCATTTTGTTTGCTGGTGTATAGAAATACAATTAACTTTTGTATATTGAAGGTTCAGTAACCTCACTAAACTTATGGTAAGTACTTTTTCTTTCCATGGATTGTGGAAATACCCTGTTAATGGTGCAGTTGTGGCAACTTTGAGTGTTTTACAACTGTCATTTTTTCCTTTTGGTCATTTTTAGTTTTTATTCCCAAAGCAAGTAGCAGGTTTTTAAAATACTGTAGTATATCTATTTATACTAATGAAGTTGAACATTTATAGGTCACATACAGCGTTTCTTTTTAGTAACTATCTGTTAATGGCTTAAAATATTAAAGTCATTGAATTATGCAAGACTTGAATTAACTTGGCCACCATGTCCCTGGTATTTCTTTCTTGTTGTTTTGTGTTGTTTTTGTGTGTATGTTTTAATATTATAGGCTGTCAAGATGGAAATGATTCAGAAGCTTCAGGGTCATCCAGAAGAGGTGGAAGAGGTAGTTTCCGAGGTTGCTGTGGAGGATTTGTTCTAGGAAGTCCAAGTTAGTGGTGGATTGCAAATAGTGTGTTCATTTATTACGAAAGAAATGATAAAAAATAATACTTATCATATAAGGTTGTTATGATGATTATATGAGAATAGTTAAGCATAGTGGTTGGTACATAATCACTTATATTGTATAAAATATTATTTTTTAGACACATGTAATTCCTTACAGGTTAAGTGGGAATATATGAATCTTTTTACCAGTGTGTGTGACTCATTTCTTTAATATTACATACTGTGAAGCATTTTAGAGCTTTGATAAAGATGGCTGACCTTACAAATAGGTGGCCTTCTCTATGGCTCTGCGTCCCATTATACTTCTTTTATACCAATGTGGCTTTCTACCTAAATTCTACCAGTCATCATTCCTTGGTGCTAAGGTATTGTTTTCTGAAGTCACTGTTGGAATGCGTTTGTCACTTAACAGAGGAGGACAGAATAGTGGAAGCTAAAAACATAAATTGTAATAATGATTTAATAGATGTATAGTGGATTAGTGAATTGTCACTTTAAAAAAAGTGAAGGGATCTGGAGGGTTGCTGTTCAGGACTGATAAAGTTTGATTTGGGAACTGTGGGTGCAAGGGGTGCTTTTCTGGAGAATAAGCAGTGAGATTATGTAATGTGAAATTTCTGGGGGCAGTAACCGTGCTATTTTTCAGAGGTAATTTAACTTTTGCTTATATCATATTTTGGTGTAGTATTGACCCTAACTACTTTTATAAAATAATTTTAATAAAATAAAAATTTTAAGGAAGTAATTTGTAATTGAAGGAAATAATTTGTGGAGAAATCCTTTTGTGTGCTTCTTAGAAAAATACTGTAATTCCTGTTAAATTTAAATTATTCTGCATCTTTTTAAATTATGGCACCATAAGTTGATTTTTTTCTTTGCTGCATGATTTAAAAGCTTCTTAAAAGTAACATAATCTAAATTTATTATCTGTAAATCTAGATAGCAAATATGAACAAGATGAGGGGACCCAGCACACTGGTGGCATTTTTGGCTCTAGAAGATCAGCATTAACTGGTGTAGGTGAGAAATAGAATTTATTACTGAATATTAATCATTTGCTTTTAGCTCTAGGATTAATAAACCTAATATATATGTTTAAGTGTACTAGATTGGCTCATGATTTTCTCTGCTTTTTAGATTTGTAGGCAAAAATACATGGACAGTTTTGCCTCCCTTACAAAGTTTGTGCTCTGTGAATTATTTCTTCTTTCTTATCTACCAGTTAATTTGAGTTATAAATTATACTTTTAATTGGAGGAAGGAAAATGAAGTTTGCTTTGATTTCAAAGAAAGGATTCTGAGTTAGGGGATTTGAGGAGAAAGTGAAAAAAAGGAACATAATTATTGACAAAAAATGTTGAAATGTGGATAAATAAACTGTGGTACTAAAAAGAAATGAGCTATTAAGGTATGAAAAGACATAGAGGAACCTTAAATATGTATTCCTGAGTGAAAGAAGCCAATCTGAAAAGGCTACATACTGTATGATTCCAGCTATATGAAATTCAGGAAAAGGCAAAACTATAAGAAGAAGGGTGAAAAAAAAGGTGGTTGCTAGGGGTTGGGGGAAGGGATGAATAGGCAGAGCACTGAGGATTTTTAGGGCAGTGAAGTTACTTTGTATGATACTGTAATGGTGGAGACATGCCATTATACATTTGTCCAAACATAAAGAATGTATAATACCAGGAGTGAACTGTAATATAAATGATGGACTTTGGGTGATTATGATGTGTCAGTGTAGGTTCATCAATTGTAACAAATTACCTCTTTGGTGGAGGATGTTGATAATGGGGGGAGGCCATGCAGGTGTGGGGATAGGAGGTATATGGGACATCTCTGTACTTTCTGCTTAATTTTTCTGTGAACCTAAAACTGCCCTAAAAAAAATGAAGTCTTTAAACAAAATGTTCAAATGAGAAAAAGGTTTAAGTATAGAATTAAGAGATGGGTGGATTAAGGGACTAGAATCCTGAGTAATTACTCAGTATTTGAAAAGAAATAGCTATATGGTTTATGTGCTTGAGGAGGAGCTGTGATTTCTCTAAATCTTCTGTAAAACAATGCCTTACAGGTAAGGGTGACACTTATCAAAGCAGAAGTGGTAGTGGAAGTGGACGAGGTGAGTTCTTATCTGGTTTACCTGTAAGTGGTTAAAATTACTGTAATCAAAGCTTAATTTTTGAAGTTAAAGGTAACTGTTGCTGCTTTTATACACTTTGTGGAGTATGCATTTGCACAGCCAGTTTTGGGGAGTTGTTTACTACTACTCTTTAATCCAACAATTCTGTTATAGGAATTACATACTGTAGGTGTATTTGCTCAATACATGTAAAAGTGTGTTCACTGCAGCTTCATTTATAATAAGTAAAAACTGAAAATCACCTAAAAACTCATCAGTCTGTTTAATAAATGATATAACCATAAAATGGGAGATACCATGCAGATGTTAAAGATTGAGATGTAATCTATATGTATAAATTCTTATTAAAATAATGTTTTTTCTTATGAGATAGTTATTTGGCTTGGCATAGGGGATAAAGAAAGTTCAGTATAGATGATTTTATACTATGAGAAAATTTTTCAGAGTTAAAAATATTTAAATGTCACATAAAAGTTGAAATGTTTTCCAGACTAGTAAAACCATAAAGCTTGTTTGATGTCTCTGAAAAATTCTTAGTGATCATTATTAGTCCCCACTTCCTTCCTTTGGATTCTTGGATTCTCCACTATAGAAAAAGATTATTAATGGCTAAACCGTATCTTCTACAAATGCTCAGATGTTGTTTGAAAAAGGATTTCAAGACCTATGGACATACAGGACAAGAAAATTAGCTCACATGTAAAGATGCTATATCTAGTTAGCCTTTCAAATCTAATGCAGTCCTTGTTCTTTTTTTGTGGTAGTACCTGAAAGTGGCACAATAGATGACTCCTTGTCTAAAGATCAGAAAGATAGTGTATAGAAAAGAGTCAACACGGCAGACCTGACTGCTGTTCTTTGAAAGTCCTGCTTATAAGGTTGGACCTTACCTGGCTTCTGAGAACTTGGATTTAGGGTTCTCACCACTCTTAACTGGTGTGAGTGGCTCACTGTGCCTAAACAGTTTGTACAACTGTGTGGTTTATGCCGAATACCTGCTTTTCTTCTGGGAGTCTGGAAGTTTGGTACATGCCAGGCAGAAGGTTCCTGCATTATCAGCACCTCATAAGAACCCTGGATATTGAACCTCTAATGGGCTTCTCTGGTAGACAGCATTTCCAACATGTTGTCACAACTTGTCCTGTGTGATACCAGTGGGAGAGACTCTTGAAAGCTTGGTTGCCTGGTTTTCTCTGGACTTTTCCCCGTACACCTTTTTCCTTTGCTGATTTTGCTCTCTATCCTTTCTATGTAATAAGTCACAGCCATGGTTATGACTGTATTCTGAGTCCTAGCAAATCATAGAACCTATGGGTTGTAGTGGGGACATCCCAACAAAGATGGATTTTTAGTTCCTTTTAGAAAATATATTCCTTTGCTGAGGAATATAGGGATTAGGAAAGAGACATAACAGTTTAAACGAAAGAATACTAATATGTTATAACAGTGTAATCTGCATAAAATCAGCATGTTGAATGCTAAGGAAACAAAATGTTCAGGGTTCTATTTATCTTAGTTGTCTCAAGTATTATTTGTACGAAGGGACTTTATGCATTTTCAGAACTTTTTCTCTTTGAAGATAAGCAATGAAAAGAAAAATGTGCATAGTCTTGTATCTTGTATCTTGACTGTATCTTGTGGATTTCTTTAATAGGTGGTTACAAAGGTTTAAATGAAGAAGTAATTACAGGCTCTGGAAAGAGTAAGTTTTACTTTAGATAAGGTATTTGATTTTTATAGTGAGCATTCTTTTACCCTTCAATTTTTAAAAACATTTATCTGTTTTTCAATTTGATTCCTTTTAAGATTCTTGGAAGTCAGAAGCTAAAGGAGGAGAAAGTGGTGACACTCAAGGTATATTAATTTTTGTGTGATCCACATGAGTGTATATTGCATTTTAATACAAATACAGAATATTTAAAAACAGAGCTAATTTTTTAAAATTTGAAGTGAAAACTTTAATGGTAAACATTGGGAATTACTACAGTATTTAAAATTTGAGTTTGTCAGTTCTTGTATGTTTTCCCTCTTATTTTTATTCTAGTCCTTGTAATGTAAATTTTCTTTTTAAATTCTAAGGACCAAAAGTGACCTACATACCACCTCCTCCACCTGAGGATGAGAACTCCATCTTTGCACATTATCAGACAGGCATAAACTTTGACAAATATGATGCTATTCTTGTAGAAGTATCTGGACATGATGTACCACCAGCAATTCTGGTCAGTGTAATAATTGTTTCTATAATGACTGTGTAGCAAACTTCGGTTTTTAAAAACTTAGTACATTTCTTTAAGTTGGTATTAAAGAATACAAAAATTTCATCTTATTCTCTAATGTCTTAGGTTGGAAATTTAGAACCATGACTACCACCTACATTAGAATTAATTGCTATGTTGAAAGGGAGGGTACTATATTTCCTCCCCACCTCCCCAAACCAGGATGAGAACTTTATTTAAATTCACTAAAAAGGATACTTTTCCTAGAGATCAAGATTTCTGCTTCCTAAGTGTGTGAGAAAGTGTGTCTTAGGGGAGTGGTTTTCTAAAGAGTGGGGGAGCCCAGAGTCCCTTGTTGGTAATGAACCATTTTTACTGATTAGAGTTATTTGTATCTCACAGGTTTTAAGGGGACAGAAAAGAGTTTCTAGAACCACTGTCTATATGGAATATTCCTTAATTCTATCAAGTAATAACATACAGGTTCTGGATACTACTTTTGAGTGGGGGCATATTTGTAAAGTTAACCTAGTATATAAAGTGGAATTAACAACTTGAAACTAATTCAAATAGAATATGTTTATGGAATGACCTGTATATGATATATGGAATTTAATCACTGCCACCTGCTTTTTTTTAGACTTTTGAAGAAGCTAATCTTTGTCAGACACTGAATAGCAACATTGCTAAAGCTGGTTATACTAAGCTTACTCCTGTGCAAAAATACAGTATTCCTATTATACTAGGAGGAAGAGATTTGATGGCTTGTGCTCAGACAGGGTCTGGAAAGACTGTAAGTCACTTTCCTGCATGTATTCTGTCCCATATGCAAACTGCTACTTTTTGAACTTTGGTTCTTCCCAAGTAGAAGATTTCAGTGAACTGTCATAAATATTCATTGCTTCTGATTTCTGGTTTTATTGAGGTTTGTGTGCTTCTGAAGAAAGAATTTTGAACTATTTCCAGAGTAGTTCATAGATTTTTAATCTCTAAGCGTGGTCAGCTTTTTCTGTGCAACATAATATCTAAAACAAAATGATTGAGGGTCAAAGCACCAAAGTTTATAAGCCACAGAGAAAGGTAAAAAATAATTTATGTAATACAGCTGATACAGTTTTGGAGTCAAGAGAATGAGAAATAGCTGTAGGTATTGTACCTGATCCTTAGTATGAAGTGACCTCCGGTTATGCTAATTCTAAAAGAACTGATGGGACCAGGTTGGTTTTAGGACTAAACTGTGGGGTTTGTCTACTAAATAGGGTTCCATGAGATGAGTATTAAAGACTGTCATTTCCAGGATGATAGACTCTTGGTTCATACTGTATTAGTCTTAAAAAGCTTCCATAGTAGAGTTGAAGGGAAAATAAGTGAGTTGTATAATACAGCAGCTGTTGTGTGACTTAAATGTGGTTTTGGAGGTAGATTTTAGTGTCTTATTTGTTTAATGAGAAAACTATAGCACAAAATTTCTTGCCACATGTAACTTTAATAAGGGTGATATGTTTAGTAATCCAAATGAATGATTTCCCAAGTTTTGCTCTGCTCGTGGACCACTTTTGTCATGCATTCTGATAATTTTATTTCTACCCCAAAAGGAGTCATTTAGAATGAATGCTGCATGCTGCATTAACCTCTAAAAATAAGTTTATTTAGAATCCATGGCTGTGCTTTTTAAAAAAAGAACAAAAGATATTTTCATAGGGTAGATTAACATTATCAGACATTTTATATTGTATAATATGAGCATGAAGACCTAAATGTTAAAAACTCATGGAAATAAAAATAGTTTTCCTTTCTCATCTTAAATTTACCAAAAAGATGAAAGAAGAAGCTAAAGGATATGAAGACATGAGGAATAGGTTGCCATAGGGAGAAGGATGATGCACTATACATTTGTAAATTATGGAATTTAACTTCTAGGCAGCTTTTCTCTTGCCAATTTTGGCTCATATGATGCGTGATGGAGTAACTGCCAGTTGTTTTAAAGAGCTGCAGGAACCAGAGTGTATTATTGTCGCACCAACCCGAGAATTGATCAGTCAGATCTATTTGGAAGCCAGAAAATTTTCTTTTGGGTAAGTACATCTAGAATGCCACTCACAAACAAGTTTTTCTTTAGAGAATTTTCTTACTTATTTTGGGAAGAACACAGTGCATGAATAAGAATGCACTCATGTAATTGATTGAAGTTTACTTTTTCATAATCTTGTTTATGGAATCTCTTTATTTTAAAAAGAAACATTCTTATTAAAAATTAGATGATAATAGAAATAGATAAGACAATAGTGAACATATTGGTGTGTCTTCTGGTAGTTTTTAAATGTATGTTTAAAAAATGAACTTAGGGTGTTCCTAATAATTTTCTGTTCTTTTACACGTAACTTAATAAAATGGATAACTGCTTATTTAACAACCAGACCTAATTTTTAATGACTTTAAGATTGCCCATGTGTATGTATTTTATTTCTCTATTTTGGGGGATTTAGGTTGTTTCTAATTTGGAGCTACTATAAATAAAAATAATTCTTGCTGTAATGAACAGCTTGCTATATAAATTTTTTCTACTTTTATGTTTTAAGTATTTTCTTAGGGATTTTTATAAATTTAATGTTAAAGAATATGGACTTATTTTAAAGCTTGCCTTCTACCAGCAGTATATGAGAATGCCAATTTCACTACACACTTTGCCAGTATTTGGTATTAGTTATTTGTTGCTGCTTACCTTAAAACCTAGTTGCTCAAAACAATAAATATTATCGGGTTTCCCTGGTGGCGCAGTGGTTGAGAGTCCGCCAATGCAGGGGACACGGGTTCGTGCCCTGGTCTGGGAAGATCCCACATGCCGTGGAGCGGCTGAGCCCGTGAGCCATGGCTGCTGAGCCTGTGCTCCGCAACGGGAGAGGCCACAACAGTGAGAGGCCTGCGTACTGTAAAAACAAACAAACAAAACAAAACAAAAAAACCAATAAATATTATCTTACAGTTTCTGAGGGTTAGGAATTGCAGAACAGTTTAGCTGGGTGTTTGTGACTTGGGATCACTTATGAGGTTGCAGACAAGATGTCAGCTAGGATTGCAGTCATCTGAAGGTTTGACTGGATCTCTGTGTAAGGATGCTTGATTGTCCTTAGGAAATGACAACTGGCTTCCCTTAGATTGAGTGGTCAATGAGAAAGAGCAAGGAGGAGGTTGCTATGACTTTTATAAAACAGTTGCAGTCACTTTGGCCATATTCTGTTAGTTACTAAGCAAGTCAGTAAGTCTAGCCCAAACTCAGGACTGGCTATATATTTTGCTAGAACTAGTGCAAAATGAAAATGCAGGGTCCTTTGTTAAAAAATTATGAATTTTAAGCAGCAAATATAGAGCATTAAACCAAGCACAGGGCTCTTCTAAGCTTGAGACCCTGTATAACTGCATAGGTTGTACACCTATGAAGCCAGCCTTGTACACACCTATGGAGGAGCGGAGTTAGGATCTATATTTAAAGGAAGGAGTATTGAAGAATTTGTGTACATATTTTAAAACCACCACAGGTATCTTCATTTTTTTTTTTCATTTATTTGGTTATTGAGAGGTTGAACGCTTTATACATTTTCTTTTGTGAATTATGTATTTGTTATCTACCAGTTTATCTATTGGGATATTAGTGTTTTTCTTTACAATTTTTTAGAGTTTTCTCTGTATAGAAGCTTAACCTTTTATTTTGTATAAATCCGTTTATTTAAAATGAGAGTAGAAAAAATTAAAATCATTAAAATCCCTTTAATGTCAAGCTTGACAGATCTTTTGGAAAAAGTAGGTGTACATTGCTTATACCAGTGTTTATTTCTTGCTGATCCCCATGTAGTATGTTGCTCGTCAGTCTTTTATTTTTACTTTTTTTTTTAAAGCTTTTCCAGTAAATTTTTTAAAAGTTTTACTTATTTATTTTATTTTTGGCTGTGTTGGGTCTTCGTTGCTGTGCGCGGGCTTTCTCTAGTTGTGGCGAGCGGGGGCTACTCTTTGTTGTGGTGTGTGGGCTTCTTATCGTGGTGCCTTCTCTTTTTGCGGAGCACGGGCTCCAGGCGCGCAGGCTCCAGTAGTTGTGGTGCGTGGGCTCTAGAGCGCAGGCTCAGTAGTTGTGCTGCATGGGCTTAGTTGCTCTGTGGCCTGTGGGATCTTCCTGGACCAGGGCTCAAACCCATGTCCTCTGCATTGGTAGGCAGGTTCTTAACCACTGTGCTACCAGGGAAGTCCCAACTTCAGGCTTTTAAATCAAGTAAAAGATAACAGTTTTCTTTTTTAAAAAACGAAAGCATATGTATGATAAATTCAGATAATTATGCACAAAATGAATATTAGTACATGGATATTTGTTGGAACATTTTTGTGGCAAAAAACTGAAAAGTATCAATGTTTGTCTTTAATTCTCCTCTTCAGAGTTTACACACTATTAACAGTTTATGTGAATTATTGTAGAAATAGCTGGTGCACATGTATGCACTTTAATTCTCTCAACAAATGGTGGCATACTAAGCTTGTTGTCACCCTGTTTTTTAAAAGTGGTGTATGTTGGAGGTAATGCTTACTCTAGAACTGTACTCCTTTTTATGAATGCACAGTATTCCTTTGTATGGGTGGGCTATAATTTTAAGTCTTTTATTGTTAGACAATTAGATAGGTTTCAATCTTTTGATACTAAAAATAATGTTAGTAGTGAATATTATTTTACAGTCATCTTTACCCATGTGTGGGGACACATCTGAAGGGAAAATTCCTAGATGTGAATTTATTGGGAAAAAGATATGTTTTAAAATTTTAATAGAGACTAAAATTGTGTTGTATCAGTTTATCCTCCTGAGTGCCAGTTTCCCTATGCCCTGGATAACATGGTATTATCATACTTGAGGGAAAATGTTGTTAGTCTTCATTTATTTTGCTTTTAAAAGTAATGTTGAACTTAAAGTGTCTAAAAACCTTTGTATTTTCTATGAACCATTTGTTCATGTTTTTGGCTTATTGCGTGAGTGTTGGTCATGTTTATCATTGTTTTTGAAGAGCCCTTTATCAGACAGGTTGCAAATATTTTTTTCTCACAGCTTTTCAGCTTCTTTCTGGGAAGAATTTAATATTTTAAAAATTATGTTGAATGTATTAGCTTTTCCTTTATGGATTTCATTTTACATCTTGTTAGAAACAAATGGCTAATTTTCAAGTAACTAGAAAGCGACATTTACTTTTATTGTTAATAGGACTTGTGTAAGAGCTGTTGCTATATATGGGGGAACCCAGTTGGGGCATTCCATTCGACAAATAGTACAAGGCTGTAATATATTATGTGCTACTCCTGGGAGACTGATGGATATCATACGTAAAGAAAAGGTAGGCTCTAGAGGGATAACAAAGTTGTGGTATTGATTAATAATTTTTTTTGTTTGGGGAAGAGAGAGATTGGTATAAAGATACATATATTTATTACAGCACCATTTATATATTAGGCCCCCATCAGATGCTTTGAATGCATTCTCATATAAATCTTAAAATAATGAAAATAGGAGGTAAATAGTATTTTCCATTTTATACTTGGGAAAACAAGCTTAGTGAGATTATGTAATTTATTTTAAACCTCTCAGTTAGCTCTAGTAAGTGATAGAGCTAGGGTTAGAATCTGGATCTGATTCCAGAATCTGTATCCTATACCCCACTACACTGGGAGAGAAATGTAATAAGTGCTTTTATCTAGTTTCATATATGTCTTGATGAAATAAATTTTTTTTCCTGAAAGAAAGCCTTTGTGGCATCAGTAATTTTGTCTTCTGTTTTAGGTGTGGGAGTGATATTATCCAGGACTATTAATTTTCTGTCTTCAGAAAGAGATTTTAGGGCTATGTATTTCTTTTTGGTATTCACATACCACAGTATTACATCTCTGTATCAATATTTTGAGTTCACTTTCATGACTCTGATCTGCTTTTTTAAGGCCCTTCTCTAAAGGGATTGTTCAAAACATGCTGTTTCTGCATAAAGGGACTTTTCTTAAGATACTTATTAAGAGTATCCAGAGAAATCCACCTTGATTAAACATCTTGCCTGGGGTACCAAAATAACTTGTTTTCTTTTTGCAAATGTGTGTCTGTTTTTAGCACTAAGTATCCATGATAGGTTAGAAAAGTTTCCCAGTTGTTCCTGAGTGATTAGAGAATGGGGGATTTATTAAGGGTTTAAAGGAGTTAGAAATAAGTTTAGCAGTTACAAGACATTTGAATATGTCATGCTGTTAAGAAATTTTATTTCTTACATTAAAGAGTCTGACTTTATCAGATAATATAGTCTAGATCTGTGCTGTCCAATACAGTAGTCACTAGCTACATGTGGCTATTTAAATGTCAAAGTGATATAAAATTAAAAATTCATTTCTTCAGGCACACTAGCTACATTTCAAGTGCTTATTAGCTGCATGTGGCTACTGGCTAACAGTGAAGATACAGAATTTTTAAGTAATTACAGAAAGGTGTATTGTGTAGTACTGATCTAGATGTTTTGGTTTCTTTCTTATAAAATGTTTTATAACATAAGGCAAAATTGAGAACTGAAATAAACACTGATAGTAGTACCTAAACATAACAGTTCTCTTCATTTTATGCATTTATTTCTAATCTTCATCCTTAAGAATATATTAATAGTTGGAGTTGTAGAGAATATTTTAGTTTAATACATTAACTAGTATGCATTCTCTGCCCTCACCCTTGAAAATATCCTTAAAGATTGGTCTCAGACAAGTCAAATATATAGTTTTGGATGAAGCTGATCGCATGCTGGATATGGGTTTTGGACCAGAAATGAAGAAGTTAATTTCCTGCCCAGGAATGCCATTAAAGGAACAGCGTCAGACCCTTATGTTTAGCGCAACTTTTCCAGAAGAAATTCAAAGGTAAATTTTTTCTTCTTAAAAGTAGTTGCTATGTACTTGATGCTTTTATAGCAGGAGAAATACTGTGAATATCTTATTTTTGAGAGATTTACTTCATTTAATCCTAAATTTAAGATTGTAACATAGGTAGTTTAGAAGTATTTCCAGGAAGTTTACCCTATTTTTCATTGTTTCTTACCTTAATTTCTGGCTTTACATTAGCATCACATTTTATTAAAGTGTGTGTGTGTGTGTGTGTGTGTGTGTGTGTGTGTGTGTGTGTGTGAGAGAGAGAGAGAGAGAGAGAGGGGGAGGGAGGGAGGGAGAGAGAGGGAGGGAGAGAGAGGGAGAGAGAGCGAGTGAGCACATGAGTGCAACACCTAGCTAGGATTTAATAAGTGCTTACTAAATGAAATTATTTTTATTGTTGTGCCTTCTCCTCAAACCAAATAATAGAGCTTGGGGGAATTGTGCTTGTGTTGGAAAATTTATATACCAATTTCCACAGATATTTGAGTATCATACCACGTACTGTGTGGTCTGTGAGTTCTGAGATTAGGATGACACATTCCTGCTAGAGTGGTGACTCTACCTCCTGCCTGCTGATCCCTTGGCCACAGGGAACCTGAAATGCCCATGCAGCAGCTCTAGCTTACAGTTCAGTAAGACTCTTCCTGTTTTCTCTGGTGGAACCATTCTCTCTTTGGGAACCAAGGCCTCCAAAACTGCAGAACCTATACTTGTAGTGGGGGTAGGAAGCACAGATTTCCCATGTGGGTCACTGGAAGTTATGGATGATATGTGGACCACCCTTGCTTGTATCCCTTGGTTCACAGACCCATGTACCACATGAAGATCTTTGATTCCTACTGAATGATATTCCATCCTCATAAAGAATCACTTCCAAGCTGTCCCTTTAGCTGTTCTTTCAGTGGACAGTTCCAGTTTGTCAGGCTGGCAACTTCTGGGTGTTGTGGTATGATATGGACCCCATGGTTGTGCACCTGCTGCAATACCACCTTTGCTGAAAGTGGATCCCCTGGTCTGATAGAATGTTATGTGGGGTCAAACACTATCAATTTGTATTACTTATTAGATGATTTTAAAAGTCTTTGTATAAAGTTAAAAAGAGCTCTTTACTGAGGAAAAAGTCTAAATCGTAATAAAGCATTTGGCCAGTTGCCAGGATTTTTTTCTTTCCTAGTGGTACATAAAAGAATAGTTTCTTATATTTAAATGGTGTCTTAAATTTGAAATGGGATATCTACATTCCCATCATCATCATAGGTAATTAATACTAGGTGGGTCAATACCTACCTAATTAGCAGGTAATATTCCTGCTGCCTGTTTTTTTTTTCAACAAAATAATTTTATTTCCGGGACTTCCCTGGTGGCACAGTGGTTAAGAATCCACCTGCCAATGCAGGGGACACGAGTTCGAGCCCTGGTCCGAGAAGGTCCCACATGCCGTGGGGCAGCTAAGCCCGTGCGTCACAACTACTGAGCCTGTGCTCTAGAGCCCGCGAGCCACGACTACTGAGCCCACGTGCCACAACTACTGAAGCCCGAGCACCTAGAGCCTGTGCTCCGCAATAAGAGAAGCCACTGCAATGAGAAGCCACTGCAATGAGAAGCCTGCGTACCGCAACAAAGAGTAGCCCCCGCTCGCAGCAACTAGAGAAAGCCCGCACGCAGCAATGAAGACCCAACACAGCCAACAATAAATAAACAAATAAAATTTTTTAAAATTTATTTTTATTTATATCCTAACACGTGGCAAACATATACATCCAGTACGTACTTATCTTGGACATTTATTGACAGATGACTTCCAAACTACAACTGTCTTGATATTTAAGCAGGAAGTTATCTTAGTTGATATGAAAGATGCTTTTAGATGGATAACAGTATGGATATATTGCATTGGTCACAGCAGAATTTGATTGATTAGTTCTATAAATTTAAAGCTTGGAAAAGTTACTACTTTTGCATCTAATGCTTTCAGACGAATAGGATGCAGCAATATCAACTTGTATTCCAGAGAAATTTCCTTAGTTTTTCTGGTGATGGAACCACTTATCCCCGTCTGTTGGTATTGTGCAGGCGGATTCACATGGTGGTGGTAAAGCGTCCACAATGGCTTTGGCAGCATCAGTATCACACTGGAAGGGGCTCTCAGACACTGTGGTATTCATGCAACTGATTCCTTTTCCATCAGTTTTCTAAGTCACTAATGCTCTCCGGTAGTCATGAGTGCTTTTAATAATATCAGTTGCAAAGTCCTTATCTTTAAATTCTGCGTTGAAAGCAAACTGGTTCTCAGGTTTTCCATCAGGAACCTTGTACCTTCTAAACCAGTCCACAGTAGCTTCCAGGTAGCCAGGTTTCAGCCGCTTGACATCATTAATATCATTATAATTGGCTGCATCAGGATCATCCACATTAATGGCAATGACTTTCCAGTCAGTTTCCCCTTCATCGATCATAGCCAGTATGCCCAGAACTTTCACCCTGATTATTTCCCCTCTTGCACATACCTTGCTTCCAGTTTCACACACATCAATTGGATCATTGTCACCACAGCAGCCGGTGTGTTCACAATTGTGTCCTGGGTCTTCCCAAGTCTGAGGGATGGCACCATAGTTCCAGATATATCCTTTATAAGGGAACAAATTTGCAACATAATGGAGTTTTCCTTTTTTCACATCTTGTTTAATTGGGTTTAAAGGATCCTTTGTAGCAATCTCCAATTTTGCATTCGACCAGCGTGGTACTTCGACCACCATGTGGAACACATCCTTATCTGCATAAATTGGAATATCATGAAATGGAGATATATATTGTCCTTTTTCATTTTTGAGGAAGACTCAGTACTCGAGGGTGAAGGGTGTGGCGTGATCCTCGCTGCTGAAGCCGCTCATGATGCTGGAGACCAGCCGCCGCTGCCGCTGCTGCTACAAAGCCACTCTATTTTTTTTTTTTAATTTTAATTTTTGTTTTTTGGCTGTGTTGGGTCTTCGTTGCTGCACGTGGGGCTTTCTCTAGTTGTGGCGAGTGGGGCTGCTCTTTGTTGTGGTGTGCGGGCTTCTCATTGTGGTGACCTCTCTTGTTGTGGAGCACGGGCTCTAGGTGCGCGGGCTCCGTAGTTGAAGCATGCAGGCTCTGGAGCACAGGCTCTGTAGTTGTGGTGCACTGACTTAGTTGCTCCACAGCATGTGGGATCTTCCCGGACCAGGGGTTGAACCTGTATGCCCTGCATTGGCAGGCAGATTCTTAACCACTGCGCCACCAGGGAAGTCCCATCTATTTTTTTAATTTACCCTGAAATAGGGAAGTGTTTGGCCAGATATTGGCCAGCCCAAATGACTAATGTATACTACCGTCAGTCAGTAGTATTTGTTGAGGACTTTTTATGAGCCATATTTGATTATAAGCCCTGGGGCTATATGATAAATAGGATAGAGTTCCTGACCTTGAGTTGTTTATATTCTTGAGTTCTTGATGACTTCTCAGTTGCTTTACTGTCTGCATTTAAATGTTACAAGTTGCCTATTATTCTGTCTAAAGTCCACTTTTTTCATTCTGCATATTCACTGAACCATTGAAGCATCCATTTCCTTGGCTTGCACTTGTACCTGTTTACTCTCCCAAACTTATTACCTGTATCTTTTTTGATTGAAGTATAGTTGGTTTACAATATTATATTAGTTTTAAGTGCTCAGTGTAGTAATTCAGTATTTTTGTAGAATATATTCCATACAAAGTTATTATAAAATATGAAGTATATTCCTTGTACTGTACATTTTTCTAACTTATTTATTTTATACCTAGTAGTTTGTAACTCTTAATCCTCTTCGCCTCCTTTACTCCTCTCTCAGCCTCCTCCCTTCTGGTGACCACTGGTTTGTTCTCAGTATCTGTGAGTCTATTCCTGTTTTGTTATATTTGTTCCTTTTATTTTTAGATTCCACGTATAAGTGAAAACATACAGTGTTTGTCATTCTCTGACTTATTTCACTAAGCATAATAATCTCCAGGTCCATCCATGTTGTTGCAAATGGCAAAATTTCCTTCTTTTTTATGGCTTAGTAATATTCCATTGCATATACATATACCCCACATCTTCTTTATCCATTCATCTGTTGATGGAAACCTAGGTTTTCATGTCTTGGCTATTGTAAATGATGCTGCTGTGAACATTGGGGTGCACATATCTTTTCAAATTAGTGTTTTTATTTTCTTTGGATATATACCCAGGAGTGGAATTGCTCCATATGATAGTTCTATTTTTAATTTTTTGAAAAACTTCCATACTGTTTTCTGTAGTGGCTGTACCAATTTACATTCCCACCAGCAGTACACAAGGGTTCCCTTTTCTCCACATCTTGCCAACCCTTGTTATTTCTTGTCTTTTTGATAATAGCCATTCTGACAGGTGTGAGGTGGTATCTCATTGTGGTTTTGATTTGCATTTCCCTGATGATTAGTGATATTGAGCATCTTTTCATGTGCCAGGTGGCCATCTGTATGTCTTCTTTGGAAAACTGTCTATTCAGGTCCTCTGCCCAGTTTTAAAAATTGGGTTTTTTGTCTTGTACTGTGAAGGAAACCATGAAGAAACACAAAAAGACAATGTACTGGTTGGGAGAAGATAATTGCAGATGATATGTTCCATAAGGGATTAATATCCAAAATATGTAAAGATCTTCTACAATTTAATATCAAAAACAAACAACCCAATTATTACTTGTATGCTTAATCTCTCTCCTCAGCTCCAGACTTTTAGATTTAACTCTTTAGGATTGTTTTTCCTCTTAGACGAATTAACCGGTAACTCATGTTCATCAAGTCCAAAATTGAACCTATTCTTCAGCTCCCTCTTTCCTTTCCAGTTTTCCTTATTGGCATTGTGGTCTTTGGCAGCCAGAGTTCTTTGAATCATGTTGATTCCTCCCTCATAGTCCTTTAATTCTGCCCTTCAAAAGTGTTCAACTTGGCAGTTATCTCTAAAATATCTCATATTCATTAGTTTATTTCCCACCGTATTTTAGGTCCTTTTCAGTTTCCCTCTGCTCATTGGTAGTAGCTTTCTTTCTAACCTGTCTCCCTGCCTGTAGTTTCATTTTTATGCTGGTAAAAATTCCAAAACAAAGTCTGATCTTTATAGCCATTTATTTAAGATAAACCCTCCCATGTCTTTCCATCTCCACAGACTAACCAACTTTCAAATTCTTTTACACAAGACAACTTCTGCCTCATTTCCACTTTTTTACCTGGACCGATGTATTTCTGGCTTATTTAGACTATTTCCTATCAGCCACACAAGCCAAATTCTGTTCCTCCTCATTATTTATCCTTGTGTCGTCTTATGCATTGAGTGCCTTTCCCTAGTCATCATTTTTTCACATTCTTGCTTGCTGCTTCCTTAGATCAAGCTTCAAACTTGAAGACTCTTTAACAGACATCATTTCATCCATTTCCTGTCAGTCTTGTGAAAGAATCCTGTATCATGTGAAAGAAACTATTTAAAACACTTTTCATGTTTCTTGGAATATAGTTAGGTTCAATAGATATTAACTATTGTAACACTGGATTATTATAGTAAATCATTAAATAATTAAAATATGTAAATATTAACCTATATAAATATTTTAGGTTATAGTAATTATTTTTTAATATAATTATATTTATGCTACCTGATATGAGCACCTCAGAGGCAGAGACCATCACATTCATCTTTATACACCCAGTGCCTTGTACCATGTATGCCTGACACGAGGCACTCAGAATATGTTTTCATGAGTGTAAAGGATGATTGACAATTAAGACTTGCAGATGATCTCAAGGTTTGAGAGGGTTCTTGTCTCTAGAGGTAGTATATCAACAGTGTTTTTCTTTTATGGTAAGAGAGCAGATGAAGAGAGAGAAGCAGCAGTGACTTATTAAGATTATGTATTTACTGAGTTTGAACTATTTTCTTGATATGCTAGGAGGTGGCTAGAAAGTAAGGGACTGCTACATAGGAGAGTATATACAAGACTGCTACATGACCTTCCCTTTTTTTCCTTCCAGACTTGCTCTGTAATTGGCAATTCCCCTTCTCCCTACTCCATGTTCCTGGGTGATCTAGAGCAGGGCTTCCTAATTGTATGCTGTCAGTGAGTTGTGTGTGTGTCAAGATGCTGATACCCCCAACCTTTGGGGTGAGCCTCCACAACTTGGTGTGGCCCTGGCCCCTAGTCTCTTCACATCATCTCATTTTTTTGCCCAATTATGCTGTACAAATATTATCATTTTCTATGTTTGTCATGTTACAAAAAGCACTGACTTAAGATCTGGTTTGCTTCTAATACTTCATTTGAAGTATACTAATTTGACAACTAATATTTTCAGGAAACAACTCCTAGAAATAACATACATGAAAGCAATGAATGAAAAACAGAATTTCTGTTGTAGGGTTACATTTTAATTTTTAATAAAAAAATTCCTGCTTGTAGTCTGATACTTAGCATACTTTTTTTTATTGTTATATACACGTTTTATATAGTTTTGTATGGTGAGCACATCCACTTGAAATTACTTATCCATAATTTGACACAGACTTTTTCACTAGTAGTTGTTAAGTATTTTGCAAAATCTTAACATTTAATACTGATATTTGAGAGTAGTACTTGGATGATGTAAGTATCCACCTTCTCTTATTATAGCTGTTATAATCTGGCTTATTAATATTGAGGTAACACTTGCAGGAATATTAGGAAGGAGTATTAATGGAAGAGGATAAGTTAAGGAATACTGTCTTGTCTTTCAAGGTTGGCTGGGGAGTTTTTAAAGTCGAATTATTTGTTTGTTGCTGTTGGACAAGTGGGTGGAGCATGTAGAGATGTTCAGCAGACCATTCTCCAAGTTGGCCAGTACTCAAAAAGAGAAAAACTTGTCGAAATTCTACGAAACATAGGTACCTTACATTGATATAATTATCTTTTGTTATGATTTTGATTTTTACAAAAATGACTTCTGGAAATGACTTTAAACATTATTTGGTATAAGTTAAATAAATAAGTTTTCACTGTTTCCTCTTTCTCTAAAGCTCTTTTTCTTATGATTCGATATTTTGGGTAAGTGATGTAGCAGTATAATCCTTTCTTCTCTATAAATGTTAAAAATAGGAAGAATTTGAGACTTTGAACAGTGTTTGACAAAAAACTATTCCAGCAGAAATACATATTTTCTTGTTTTAGAAAATAGAAAGGAAGAGTAACATATCTACATCAAGCTCTGTTTACTCCACTAAAAGTGAAATCTTTTGTATTTCTACTTCCCAGTTTCTGCTCTCTAAGGCTTCCTGTATTCATAGTTCAAAGAATTTTGGAGATAGAAGGGACTTTAAAGATATAGTTCTGTTCCTTCACAATGTTGATGAGAAATCTATTTCCCCTCAAAAAAAATTTTTTTTTCAATAGATAGTTGTATTTCTTTGATTGAGATAGCTTTAGTTTGTGCCTTGAAATAAAATTTTCTAATATGGCCTTTTTTTTTTTTTTTTTTACTTTGCATGGAAATGTCATGCCATATATCCTAGTATTTTACATATTTTTGTTCATATAATTATCTCTTTTTCTAATTGTTAACTTAAATCTGCTAGCTTTCCTCTTCTGCCTTTAAAGTGTGTAGGTTTCATTATTTCCTAGTAGTATATACCATCTGCCTTTTTCATAATTTTAAATGAACAGGTGTCAAAGATTTTGTTGAGCTCATTAATTACAAAGGGAGCTAGCAAGATGTTACAGCCAATTCTAAGGAGAATTCAAAGAACACATTTATGTTTATTTATATTTTTTTGGCTGTGTTGGGTCTTAGTTGAGGCATGCAGGATCTTTCATTGTGGCACGTGAGCTTCTCTTTAGCGTGCGGGTCTTTTCTTCTCTAGTTGTGGCGTGCGAGCTCCAGAGCACATGGGCTCTGTAGTTTGCGGCATGTGGTCTCTCTCATTGAGGCACATGGGCTCGGTAGTTGTGGTGCACAGGCTTAGTTGCCCCACGGCATATGGGCTCTTAGTTCCCCGACCAGGGATCGAACCTGTGTCCCCTGCATTGGAAGGCGGATTCTTTACCACTGGACCACCAGGGAAGTCCCCAAAGAACACATTTATGTGTAGGATATCAGGAAAGCTAAGATGGATTTACAAATAGATGCAAAAGTGGTCAGTATCCACAAAGCAATAATCAATTACATTTGAGGGAAAATTTTCATTTGTATTTTTATTGATAAGAATCATTTGCATTGCTCTCAGTTGCAATAGAGGTATAAAAAAATAAAGACAGTAAAAGACACAGACAACCCTTAAGGGTTTGCTCA
Organism: Monodon monoceros; assembly: GCF_005190385.1. Lineage (NCBI taxonomy): Eukaryota > Metazoa > Chordata > Mammalia > Artiodactyla > Monodontidae > Monodon > Monodon monoceros. The sequence continues at coordinate 43,458,149 of NW_021703768.1, forward strand.
TCAGTGATCATCTTTGCTCTTTTCTTGAAAAACAAACACACAAATGGTTTATATTTCTTGGTCACTGTTACTCCAAGTGTAGTCTCAACCACTTATGTTAATTATTTTAACTGTAGTAACTTCTATTTCAGAGAGTAAACTAGAGGCAGGGATGGACAGTTGAGAGATGTCATACACAAACATTGTAGCTGACTACCAGAGCTCATGAACTTTCTATACCACACATATATCTTTCTATACCACACATATTCTTTTACACTTAAAGTAGCAAAATTGAGTAGGTTCATTTTTTTTTTTTTTTGCGGTATGCGGGCCCCTCACTGCTGTGGCCTCTCCTGTTGCGGAGCACAGGCTCCGGACGCGCAGGCTCAGCGGCCACGGCTCACGGGCCTAGCCGCTCCGCGGCATGTGGGATCTTCCTGGACCAGGACACGAACCTGCATCCCCTGCATCAGCAGGCGGACTCTCAACCACTACGCCACCAGGGAAGCCCGAGTAGGTTCATTAATATGACCCAAAGATATTGCCTCTCTATAGTATATGAAAAATAACAAGCAAAAGGATATAAACTTATGTTTAGTAATTAATGTTTGAGAATTCAATCCTATATTCAGTGATTATTGAGTTAATTAACTCAATATAGTCTACTATTTTAAGTTATCTAAAGCCAAAGATCTTGGAAATTATCTTTCAGATGACAGTATACAAAACGGTAGATAGTGTTGAATAGTCAGTTTAGTTGAACACAGATTTACATTTTCATACACTTAAACAAAACATTATGGAGAATGTTAGTTATTTTGACTGGCAAATCTCTATACATTAAGAAAAACCCAAGTAAAATAAGATACATGTTTGTTTTCTACTTAACACTGATAAATTCGAGAAAATACATTTGTATTTTTAAAACCAAGTAAGTTAGTCTTGTTTACCAAAGATTTCACTTAATTATGGGAACTTGGAATCTTAAAATATTTCTGCTTTAGCTCCTATAGGAAGAATTTTTTTTAAGTCTAATATAGTTAAAGTATTATGAGTCAATTTCTTTATTTTCCAGGAATTTTAGGAGTATTTATCTCTATAAATTCTCTAATTTATCTCTGTAAACCAATCAGAATTGAGCTCCTTTAAGAGACTTTATAATTTGTTAATACTCTCCATAGAGTATTAACATAATGCTTATACATAGTGGTGGGTAAAGCCCTTTCTGAATTATAGGTACATAAAGAGCTTATAGCTTCATTTCTACCACTCCAGCCACAGGTAAAGAGTAAACACAGAAATACAAAAAATTGCAATCTAACTACCAAAGCTAGAATTCTTTTTAGATTCTTAATTGATTTTAGTTCACAATGGACTAATAGTCAAAAAAGGCTAACAAGATGAATTGTCTATTATTTTTCACGCAACAAAATATGTAACTATAATTCATTAATCCATTTACAAAGGTCACCAGATGGTCTGCTTATAAAACTAAATTTGCATTATTGCTGCCACCAAAGGGGTATAGCTTATTGTCTGAAGGAGAAAAAATACCAAATCAGTAGAGGAAAAAAACTAGAGAAGTGTCAGGGGAGTTAAATTTTTTATTACCATTTGGGATTCACAGTGGGAACAAAGAAAAGATGAAATCGAGGCTTTAAGCTGCACAGTAGTATTAGGTAACTGACTATCAAATTTATCAGTTTTGGCATTGGGCATCTTGTTGGATTGAAAGGTAATTTTTGATAAAACATAAAATCATTACTCTCTGATAAATAAAATGACTATGTCTCAAGGATATAACTCATTTATTACTGTAAGAATCAGTTGCTCTATTGATTTCCTACCTGGTTGTCTAATAGATATCTGTGATTTATTGATAATTAAATATCACCTCTAAACCTTCCTTTCTTACAGTCCTTCTATCTCACTTAGTGTTTGTTCCATTCTTCCAGTTGCTCAGACAGAAAATCTGAGGCATCCTTGAATTCTTTCTCCAGTGTGCACATCTGATCTGTTAGCAAAATCCTCTTGTTTCTATCTAGCATCAAAGTATATCAGAACCGGGCTTCCCTGGTGGCGCAGTGGTTGAGAGTCTGCCTGCCGATGCAGGGGACGCGGGTTCATGCCCCGGTCCGGGAAGATCCCACATGCCGCAGAGCGGCTGGGCCCGTGAGTCATGACCGCTGAGCCTGCGCGTCCGGAGCCTGTGCTCCGCAACAGGAGAGGCCACAACAGTGAGAGGCCCGCGTACCGCAAAAAAAAAAAAAAATAATAAAATAAAAATAAAAAGTATATCAGAACCCATCAGCTGCTCAGTTAAAACAAAGATCAGATCTTTCCACTTCTCTTCTCCAAACCCAGTGGCTTCCCTTCTCAAAGTAAAGATCTTTCAGTGGTTTTCAAGGCCCTTCATGATATGGCCTCCATTACCCCTCTGTCTTCAAATCCTACTGCTCTCCCTTGCTCACCCTATTCCAGGCACACTTTGCTCGTTACTATTCCCCACACATAGCAGACATGGTTCTGCCTCATTGCCTTTGTTCTTGATGTTCCCTCTGCCTAGAACATAAAAACCACATGGGGACCTCTTTTCTGTTTTTTTTTTTTTTTCTTTTTTCTTTGAGCACACCAAGAACACCCATACCTTAGATCTGATCCTTTATATTTGTTCTTACGCTCTGGCTTGTAATACTGTTTCCTCGGGTATCTGAATAGTTCACTTATTTTAGTAATATCTCTACTCAGATGTCATCTAATTAGAGAGGGTACATCAGTCCACTTGGGCCCTTTATTCTGATTTTTTTTCCTTTTTAGACTTAATGCATAATATTTGTTATTTGCCTCCCCACAGTGAGTGCAGGGGCTTTGTTTTATTGCTGTGTTTTCAACACGTAGAATAGTTACTGGCATCTACTAGGCACTAAATATTTGTTGAATAAATGAAGCCAGCTCATAGGAAGATGGGGGAGTGGGATTATGAAATGTAATACCTTCTTACTTTAAGGCTATAAATATCTTTCCTGTCTAACATTTTATAGAAAAGTTCCTTGTGTGGAAATGTCTCTGGCTCATGCTTGAATTTCAGCCAATTAAGTACTTATAAAATAACAAGTAAATATTCTTTAATGCGTTAAGGCCCTGGGATAATTTTCTGTATATATAAGATACTTTGGGGATTAAGGGGTTTGAATTAAGAGATAATGTTGGAACATGGAATATTGTAGAGTTTGTCAGCCCTGGGTTGGATGCCATTATTATGAATACCTCTGGTAGTCAAGGTAGAATAAAAGATTCTATGATCTTGGGAAGTAAAGAACAAAGGCATTTATTTATAGAGAGGGAAATGAAGGGCCTGAGACAAATTTGTGGAACTGTTGAGAGTTGGCAGGTAGATATCATTTATCTTTCCCTAAGTCTCTACTTCTTGGTTGGCTTAGGAAGGCAAAGGGCAAGCTGATTTTTTTTTTTTAGTCCTAAAGTAGGAAAAAGTCCTTGTCTCTCTATCTTTGACATTCATCCATTCAGGAAATATTTGAGTTACTATTACCTATTAGGCCTCAGTCTAGGTGCTAGGAATACGGTGGTGGATGAGACAGTTTCCTACTCACCCTACCCTTTTCTTTTCTTTTCCTAATTTTGTAGTTTGAATGTTAATCATTGTTTCATTGTCTTGTAGGAGATGAAAGAACTATGGTCTTTGTTGAAACCAAGAAAAAAGCAGATTTTATTGCCACTTTTCTTTGTCAAGAAAAAATATCAACAACAAGTATTCATGGGTGAGTAGATTGATATGATTTCCTAGTAAGGAGGTAACTTCTGTTTGTCATTTGTTAAGAAATGTCAGTATATTTAGTATAAAATCCTAGAATTAAGATCTCAAGATCTAAACTGTTATTCTTCATCTTCATTTTAAGTTTTTATAAGAACCAAGTGGCAGGGATGGGCGAGTTAAAGGTGTGTCTTAGACTTCTTATTATGAGGATTGGTAACTTCTCAAGACATCTATTTAAAAGGCTCTTTGATAGTTAGAGCTAGGTGTTTCTTCAGCTGAATCTAATCTTTCTGATTAATCAGTGAATAGAATTCAGAGATTATGCTCTTTAAAAAGCAGCAATTTTTTTTTCTTTTTTTACTGCTCAATCGACAGTACTGTATTATTCTCCATCTGAAAAAAAAACCACTCAGAATTAAATAAGAAAAGTTTCAAGACAAACTTTAAAAGGCACTCAACAACTATGTGGAATTGGCTTCGCCTCTGCAGGTTGTTTGGGTACATCCTTGATATGACAAAACTTGTCACACTCTTCCACGTTCTTAAATGTTGGTAAAGGGGCTAGACTAGAAAATGACATTCATAGTTGCCAAAATCTTTCTCATACATCAGGGCATGCCAACGACCCCACTTCTTCTCAGGTAAGAGCACCACCTCCACCTTGGTCCTCTTTCGGGGGCTGGACTCCACCTCTCTCTCTGCCATGTTGAGCCCCGCTTGGAACCACTGCGGCTCCCAGCACTGTGGCGGCAGAACCTCTCGGGCCCCCGGCCCCCACCCACACTCAAAAAGCAGCGATTTTTGAGGTGGCATTCTGATCAAGTAGTATATTTTTTGTCAAGACTAGAAAGAGATTATTAATAGGTACGGTTTGATGTTTGTCACATTTGAGCTCTGTGTATTAGCTGTCACCTTACCTCATCTGCAAATGGGGTTAATTGTCCTAACCTCAAAGTATTATTATGAGAATCCAATTAAATTATGACTTGAAAGTAATTAGTATAATACTTGGTATGTAAGAAGTAGACATTAATGTTAAATGTTGCTATTTCTTACTGTTATTAAAAAGAAATTTATGTGTTGAACTTCAGTGTTTCTTTTAAATAATTTTCTTAAGTGCTGTCCTAATACATACTTTTATCTTCTTTCAAGTGATCGAGAACAGAGAGAGAGAGAACAAGCCCTTGGAGATTTCCGCTGTGGAAAGTGCCTAGCTCTTGTTGCTACTTCAGTAGCTGCCCGAGGGCTGGATATTGAAAATGTTCAGCATGTTATCAATTTTGATCTCCCTTCTACCATTGATGAATATGTTCATCGAATTGGGCGTACTGGTCGTTGTGGAAATACTGGCAGAGCTATTTCCTTTTTTGATCCTGAATCAGATGGCCATTTAGCACAGCCTCTAGTGAAAGTACTGTCAGATGTAAGTTTTTAATTTTTTTTAAAATTTTATTTATTTATTTATTTATTTATGGCTGTGTTGGGTCTGTGTTTCTGTGTGAGGGCTTTCTCTAGTTGCGGCAAGTGGGGGCCATTCTTCATCGCGGTGCACGGGCCTCTCACTATCACGGCCTCTCTTGTTGCGGAGCACAGGCTCCAGACGTGCAGGCTCAGTAATTGTGGCTCACGGACCTAGTTGCTCCGCGGCATGCGGGATCTTCCCAGACCAGGGCTCAAACCCTTGTCCCCTGCATTGGCAGGCAGATTCTCAACCACTGCGCCACAAGGGAAGCCCCAGTTTTTAATTTTTAAAACTGAATAGATAGTGTTCTTACCTTGTCATTGAAAGAGGACATTTTATATATATGTATTTTAAGGAAAAGTAAGCTGTGCCAATCTTTGCAACTTTATGCATGTTGTATATGAAGTTAATTTTTTCTTTTAAAGGCTCAACAGGATGTTCCTGCATGGTTGGAAGAAATTGCCTTTAGTATGTATGTTACTGGCTTCAGTGGTAGTACAAGAGGAAATATGTTTGTATCAATTGATACTAGAAAGGTAAGTTGAAGGGAAAAATTTAGAACTTGGCTTTTAGTTATTCTTTGTAAATGTTGTGCTATTGTGAAGTAACTGTAACATTCAATAATTTACCTATTCCATTATTTTCATACCTGGAAGAATAATAGTTCTCTATAAGTTTTATATACATATTATATAGTTTTGGTCTTAAAGGTGAGTTTGAGATTTATGCTCAGACACCTTCCTTTCCCAATTCTGCTGGCATTTTAAATTCTAATTTGGGATCTTCTGAGATTTTTGTAGGAATTCTTTATTTTTTGAATTCTGACCACATTATTAAGTAAGAAAATAATAGAGGTGTGGTTGCATATCTTTTCTGTTGTCAGTTTATAGGCAACATCATTTTTATACAGAAACAATGAGCATACTAATCATTAAATATTTATGCTTATTCATTGAAGTGAAGAGCTTTGTTTTTCCACTTGCCAAAACTATTGGCTTAAAGTTTTCTTGAAATCCTCTGTGCATTTAGACTTTCCAGGTTTATATGTACCGTTTTTCAAATGGATTGGAGTCAGTTGGAATGAAATTTTTTATATATTTGGGGAAGACATGGTGGAAAGCTTGAATCTCAGTCTAGGCAGTGTAACTTTAAAGCTACATAAAATTAAATGTTTGTTTGTTTGTTTCTTTTTTTTTTTTTTTTTTTAAAGAATTACCAGGGCAAGAGCTCTTTGAACACAGCACGGTTTTCTTCACAAGCTCCTAATCCAGTAGATGATGAGTCATGGGATTAAAACTAAAACAACCTTCAAGTTTGTGGTACAGTTTTGATGCGGAGAAGAAAATAGTTTTGATTTTTGATTTTTTAAATAGAAGTATGAAACCTGACACTCTTGTTTCTCCTGTCTTCTGTTCTTACTCCCACCCTTAAAAAGACATCGTTGCTGACTAGTTATGTGAAATGCTAAAAGTTACAACGTTGCAGTTACTGATACAAATGGTGTTAACTGGAAAGATTAAAGCATTCTAAATGTCTTGCTTATTTTTATTGTATTCTTCAGGGGTTTTAGACGTATTTTATGTCTAAATGCCATGTCTTAGTATAGTGTTTATTGATCCTTTAACAAACAGGACAAACGATACACTTTTGGTTAAAAATTATTGAGTCCTATTTTTACTTAAAAGGAGCCTTTAAACAGTAGTGAGTCAGTGAAATATAATGACATGATTTTCATGACAAATAGACAAGCTTTTAAAAGTAATTTTGATTTTATATCATCAGATATGTGATGAACATAGTTAAATGTTTGCAATGTGAGCTCTGTACTCAATGATACAACTGTTTGTAGTTATACTATATAGACATTCCTTGAAAATAAAGGATGAAACTCTTTTCCCCCTAAGTTTTCCAACAGCACTTTTAATTTTTCTTGTTACAGGTCATAGTTCTCAACTCCTGTCTTTTGAAATTTTATTGAGTCTTGTGAAACCAATGAAGTGAACAAAAAGTCATATAAGTTGAATATAATATACATTAATACACAGATGTAATAATGAATGTCATTCTTTGAACTCAAACTATATCAATAAAAAACACTGCTGTTCACTGTTATAATTTTTTGATATTTTAATATTGAGGGAAAGTACTCTGTTTTTTTCATTTACCATTATATATCTTAAACTTACTATGTCTAGAATGTAAGAAATTCTTAATAAATCATTAAATGAGTGAGCCAAAACATTAGGACATAAAACAAGTGAGATGTAAATATTTAGGGGGACAAAAATAATCAGTTTCAAATGTATGTTTTTATCGCTTAAAATACAGAGCAACATTTCCCCAACATATATGTCTTGTTATAGGAATTTGGTTAATAAATGAAGCATCACATATGAAAAGAGGAGTGGAATATTCAACAGATTCTGTTGGGATAACTAGTTAGATGCCTACCCCATGCCATATTAAAAATAAGCCCTATGTGAATTACATAAAAAATTACAACTACAGAAAAATACAGTTAAATATTAAACCTTTGAATTGGGAATGAGAGTTGACATTAAGCTCAAAGGACAGAAATCATGATGGAAACAACAAACAGATTTGATCACAAAAGAATTAGTTGCTTATGTAAAAAGGTTAAACAATAGACAAGGAAAAGTATTACTGTGACTACAGTGGATTATCAGTGTATAGTTATTTATATGTGGATATTTAGGAATTCTATTAGTCCAATGCGCAAAGAACAGACAACTCAAAAAGGGAGGTTCAATTTTAAAAAACATGGGACAGGAATTCCCTTGTGGTCCAGGAATTCCCTTGTGGTCCAGTGGTTAGGACTCTGTGCTTTCACTGCCAGGGGTCTGGGTTTGATCCCTGGTCAGGGGAACTAAGATCCCACAAGCTGGAAAAAAGAAACAAAAGGGGAAATATTTAACTTGTACTGTTAATCTTACTTCTGGGAAAGGCTAATTTCCAGTTTGTTTTATTTACAAAGAGCATTTATAAGTCATTTCTTTTTTTTTTTTTCATTTCCTCAAAGAGCTTCTTGGTCATAGCCTGATTGCCTTAAAACTTTTTTGAATTTGCTTGATTTGTCAGATTTACCATAATAGCATTACTGAAACAAATGTAAAAAGAGAAAGAAAATCATACCTGATCCTACCATCATTATAAACCAACTGTAAATGTTCCAGTGCTCAATTACTTTCCTCATTTCTAGGTATAGATTTGAATAATTTCTTTTAAAAATATCAGAGTAATGGATACACATATGACTATAAAAAAAAATCAAAGTAATGGATACACATATGACTAGAAAATAAAATTCTATAGAAAGACTAATAATAGAAAGCAATATTCTGCTGCCTCTCCCTTTCTTTTTTTTTTTTTTTGCGGTACATGGGCCTCTCACTGTTGTGGCCTCTCCCGTTGCGGAGCACAGGCTCCGGACGCGCAGGCTCAGCGGCCATGGCTCACAGGTCCAGCCGTTCCGTGGCATGTGGGATCTTCCCGGACCAGGGCACAAACCCATGTCCCCTGCATCGGCAGGCGGACTCTCAACCACTACACCACCAGGGAGCCCGCCTCTGCCTTTCTAAATTGCTATTCCACATCCCACAAATACCTTTAATCATTTACAATGGTTGCCATCATATCTTTTGTTTTTGTCTCACCAAGTTCAGACTTCTATTGACTTTGTGTGTGATAGATAAAGATCACTCACCTCACTCTTACTTCCTTGGTAACTTTATTATGTTTTTCAAGTTTTATTGAGATATAATTGTTATACATCACTATATAAGCTGAAGGTGCATAATGAGCATAATGGTTTGGCTTACACTGTATTGTGAAATGATTACTGCAGTAATCATCATCTTATATAGTATATAAAATAAGAAAGCAAAAGAAGAAAAAAAATCGTAACTAATATAGTTAGAAGTACACTTTGTGAGATGATTGATAAAGGCACCCTTTTCCTTCCCTCTATTTCTGTTTTTATATTACAGCATCTGTAAACTATACATTTACATTTCCAAAGTTAATATTTGCATTCTATTCTATAACAAAAAGTCTCCCTTGTTATATCTACAGGTTGATTCTAAAATTGGAAATCAATAGACAAGGTTTATATTATACAAATATTGTTCTCTGAATGGGCCAGTTAACATAGTCTGATTATCTTTACTATTTTTCCAATTTTGTCACCTCTGTGTTTCAAGGGAGAATTATTATAATTATTATAAATGCCAGGGTCAAGTGAAAATTGATCAAAACCATTTCACATACCAGTTTGCTTTAACCTTGGGCCATACTCTTAGAGCAATTTATTTACCCTGTAGTTTGATTGTCTTTCTTTTTTCTTGTTGGGAGAAGAAACATGCCCTTTTCATCATATTATTACCTTTCTGGGTTCAAAGTTAGTATTGTCTGGAAGCTATATCCTCAAATATGTTGGTGTTGTTAACTTTTATGAATGGACATTTTAATTTTGGCGAGTACTTGGTGTGCTTTGCAGATTCCTGGGAGTGTGTTGTATTTCTTTGATAATTTTTCCTAAGCTTTCTCTGTTCTTTCTTTATGGAACGTCTATTAATTTTGCTAGAACTGCAAAATTAATCTCTAAATCTCCTATCGTTCATGTTTTTTCATCTTTTTGCTTATGTTGTGGTAGAATACTTACCATCAAAACATTTTTAGCAATTTTATTTCCAATCTTGTTTTTCTAAATGTTGCTTAATAATGAATGTTCTGCTTTACTAATACTTGTTTAATCCTTGTAATTTAACCTGAGAAATCTTCTTTTTTTTGCATTAAGCATTTGTTTTCCTGCTGCTTGGCACCGAAATCTTAAGCCTTTATCAACTTCTAAGTTGTATGTATATTGAATGCTGGCTTTAGTCAAATTCAGTAATCTGTTCATTTTTGTGCATTTCCCCCCAACCCCTAGAGTCTAGTGCCCTCTCCTCTCTCTCTAACTCTGTTCATCAAGGCCTCCTCTCAAGAGAAGGGATAAGTTGAGATGTGAATAATAAAGCTTAGATTTTCTTCTATTGAATTCTTTGCATTTTAAGGAGTCAAAGGTTCTGGCCTAAAGTGGGAAGCTCAAACTAAAGTGGGAAGCTCAAAATGTGGAATAGCAAGTATTAGCTGTACCAGTGAAGGGATAAAGATGAAGAATGGTCCTGATTTCGTACTGGGTACATGACTTACTGCATCTGTCTGTTAGGGTCTTGGGGTAGAATAGTCCTCGCTTTCTGATTTAACTTTTCAGCATTGATAACATTTCATCATAGGGCAGCAGCATAAGTTTACCCTCCCACATTTCCCCTAGCTTTACACTTTGAGCTGTTTTTATAATCTCTTTATTGGTCCCCTAATTCGGGAGAAGACAGCTCTTCATGTTGTTTGGTTTGTGTGCTCTTTGTAGATTTTTAAATATGTTTTAAATGGCACTGTTAAAATTTCAGCCACACAACAGCGTGCATGATGCTGTGGTCGACAGGGGTTGTCTGTGTTCAATGCAGGCTTTAGATTTCCCCGCTGTACCCCACGCAGAACAGGAAACCTAGTACCTCCTTTGTAAAAGTCCAGAATGGACTCGTATTATGTCCCACGGTGCTGGTGGTGAGATAAGGCGCTCGTTTTACGATCCGGCCAGCAGAGAGCCAAGCCTCGGCGGCCAGATGGCTGTGTGCGGCCGTGGCCACCTCGAAGCAGCCAGTGCTGGAAAGCAGCTTCGTCTGCATCCCGCCTCCGGCTCGTGGAGGCGGCCCCCCGGGGGCGGCCCTGACCTGATGGTCCTTCCTCTCCCGGACCTGGCAGCGTTCTCTCCGCGGCCTCGGCTGGGGAATGCCAACTAGTACTGGGGGCGTGGGGTGGCAGGAGCCTTCCCCCCGGGGCGGAGCCGGAGGTTGGCCTCAAGGGATCTGAGGGACTGCGATGAGCAGCTGTTACGAAGGCGTCCCTGCCGCCGGGAGCTCCGGCTGACCAAGTCCAGGTGAGTGTGGGGCGTTCGCGCGTGGTGGACTGGCCCCGCGGGGCTTTCCTCCGGCCTTCGCTTTAGAATCGCAGCTCCTAATCACTTTGGACCGCGTAGGTTATGGACCCAAGTTTTACTTCAAATCCCGGGGGATTTATCAACCTATGTAAAACCCATTCGTAGACCCAGCGAAAGGCCCCAGAACCGAAGATTGAATGACTCCTGCTTTAGAGACAGTTGGTAGTGCCCCGAGGAATTCCTCGTGAAGAGAGAATGGGGGTGGGTGGGTGTGGGTTGGAGTGGGGGAAACAGCGGGGTTAGTGTGCTGAAACACTGCGGAGGCTGGAAATTGCGGTGAGCAAATGATTTGTCTTAGAGCTTGGGGTCTGGCGATTCAGGTTAATCCTTTAAGCGACTCATTACTTGTTTTACTGTAATTTAGGAGACTGCCAAATTATCAGCGTAGGGCATTGAAATCTTCTTTTCTGTGGGGGATTTTGCATGTGAGAATTCCTTGAAAGATTTTTTCTGCTGTCAGTATTTTCTGGATTTGGAGTCTCATGTGTTTGTAGAATTCTTTTTCAGCATTCAGGAACAAAACCCAACTTTTTCTCCCCTTCTGTGTATATGAACTTGTTAATTCTCCCAAAGTCTTGGCTGTATCTATTTAACCTGATTTTCTCCTTAGTTTTGGGAGGGGGTTACCATGTGGGGGGTAAATTCTCAACAGAGGTAAGAGCAGTTTAAAATACTCAAAAACTTGTATGTGTAGGATGAGAAGCTCCTGTGTGACAAGGTAGGTATGATGCTTCATTATAAAGAACTAGTTGGAGTAACCTTAACACTGGCTTTAATGTTGACTTGGTGTTGCCTAGCACTATCAGTGATCTGCTTTATGCCTCAGTTTGCTTTTATATAAAAGAAAGACAGTAACTGGATTTTTCTTCATTCGGTGTTCACCCAATGAAGATGCACACAGTCAGTGTATGCAGTTACAATAAAATACTTTTAAAGAGGCAGCTTTGTGTAAGAATGCAGGGTATCATAGCCAAATGCTGGTGCACTTGTATTTTTATGTTCATATTCTAATATTGAATTAGCTGATACATCTTTTTAAAAATTTTTTTTTTTAATTTTATTTTTTGGCTGCGTTGGGTCTTCGTTGCAGCATGTGGGCTACTCTTTGTTGCAGTGTGCGGGCTTCTCATTGCGGTGGCTTCTCTTGTTGCAGAGCACGGGCTCTAGGTGCATGGGTTCAGTAGTTGTGGCGCACGGGCTCAGTAGTTGTGGCTCACGTCAGTAGTTGTGGTGCATGGGCTTACTTGCTCTGCCACATGTGGGGTCTTCCCAAACCAGGGGTCGAACCCATGTCCCCTGCATTGGCAGGCAGATTCTTAACCACTGTGCCACCAGGGAAGTCCCTAGCTGATATATCAACGTTCAATAAATAGTTGATTCTCGAGAAATACGTCAGAGATCACATTTGCAACTATAGTGCTTGAATTGCTTATAAATATCACAGGGGCATGAGTGACGCTTGTTAATTGACTATTTCTGCATCTTACTATATATCTCATCTATCGATTGTTTCATCAGTCATAGGATGCTCCACCACCAGAGCATCTACAGATACTAATCAACTAATGCATTTGTGCCAGTTAAATGCAGTGCAGGTTCTGACAATTTTAACATGTTTGTTCTTCAGCTGAATTATCTTACTATATTACTAGTCATGGGGGATGGTGGAAAGTTTGGATTCAGTCATTTATTTCAGTTCTGTAGACAGAATTACTGCTGCTATAGTGCAACAAAGTTAAAACCAGCATTTGAAGTACAGAATGTTTTGGTGCCAAAATAAGTACAGTTTATCATAATATGGATATTATGAATGAAATATGTAGAGGGAATGATGCTAATCACATATTTAAAATAAGTAGTAACAGTCTTCTTGTAGTTTTCTCTGTATATAATTGGGTAGGAAAGTGAACCCTACTCAAGTCAGAAGACTCAGATTGACCTAAGTTTGAACCCGAGCTCAACATCTTACTATTTGTGTGCTTTGGGACAGGTTAACTTTTTAATCTTTTTATTTGAAATAAGATTTTCATATTATAAAATGCACAGATATTTAGTGTATGGCTTAAATTTTTACTTACATATACTTAAAACCATTGTGTGAATCAAGATGGGTAACATTTCTATCACCTTCTTGTCCCTTTGCACTCAACTCCCTTGCCCAGAGGTAACCACTATTCTGATTTTTATAACCATAAATTATATTTGTTCCTGAATTCTATATAAATGGAATCATAGAGTACGCTCTCTTTTGTGTTTGGTTTTGTTTAGGATAGTATTTGTGAGATTCATCCATGTTGTGTGTATCAGTAGGTCTCTTTTATTGTGTGGTGTTCTGTCATGTGAATATACTATAAATTGTTTTTCCAATTTCTTGTTGATGAGCATTTGAGTTGTTCCCAGTTTTAACCAATTTCTTGTTGATGAGCATTTGAGTTGTTCCCAGTTTTTAACTACTATAAATAAAGCTTCTATGAGTATTCTACTACAAGTCTTTTGGTGAACACAGCCCTCGGTTCTCTTAGGCATGTACCTAGGAGTGGAATTGCTGGATCATGGGGTAGGTATGTGTTTAACTTTATTAGAAACAGACAGAGAGTTTTCCAAAATGGTTGAATCATTTATTATAGCTACCAGCATTGTAAGAGTGTTCCATTTGCTTCACATCCTCACCATTTTTTGGTATTGCTGGCTTTTAAAATTCTAACCATTTACTGTGGTTTTAATTTATGTTTACCTGATGATTAGTGATGTCGAGCACCTTTTCATGTGTCGGTCATTTATTTCATTCTTTCTTCACCTGTTTACATGTCTACCTGGTCACAGTCTTGGCAACAGTACACCTGGGAGTGGTAAAAGGGGTGGAGAAAAGGTGGAATCAAGGGGTGGGGTGCTATCTTGCTGCTTGGTGGTGACACCAAGAATTGTGAAATGGTTTACCTTTTTTTGAGTCACTGATTATATCTACTAGGATGACACTAGCTGCTTTTACAACTCCCAAAACTTCAGTGGCTTAACAAGATAGAAGTAGGTTTTTGCTCACCTAACTATCCAAGGAGGGGTGTTCCTGCAAGGTAGGTGGCCTCTCAAATTGTTACTTAGGACTTCAAGCTTCTTCCATCATGTGGCTCTGCGATCTTTGGTACATGGCTTCCAAGGTCTTTATGCTTCTCTTCATCAAACCAGGAAAAGGGGAAGAGGTGGGTGGGGGAAGGCAGAGGTGCACATATGGAAGATATTTATGGATTAGGCAAGGAAATGGCATATATACCTCTTCTCACATTCCACTGTTGAGAATTTAGTCACATCTAATTGTAAGGGAGACTAGGTAAAGTAGCCTTTTCTGTACACCCAGGAAACTGGGAATCAGCTAGCAGTCTCTGCCAATGCTGGTGAAATGGGATGTTCTTAGGAACAGTCACTGGATTTCTGTACTAAACTCAGGACAAAGACTAAATTCTTGATTTGTTTCAAGTAGCAAGGAACCTGTGTAAACTGCTAAGAAGATATTAAATAAGATACCTCCCCATTCTGGGTTTTTGCAACCTGCCTGTGCTGTAGGAGTTGGAGAGTGACCATAAAAGATAATGATAACTTAATAAACCCACTTTGTGCTGGCTTAAAATGCTTTGGTGAAAGCTCTTATCCAGTGTAATTTTATTTATGTAATATCTTACATTTATGAAATGTAATTTAGGATAAGGTAACAAAATTTATCTTTCATTAATATTTCAGGACTTTCTGATATTAAAACTTTAAAGAAGTGTTTAAGTATTTTTTAGTGACTTATTAGAACACTACTTCTAAGACTGTCCATGGGGAAATGCAAAGTTGTTTCTTTCACACCTTTCCCTTGAGCTACTAAGATACTCCTAATATATTGTAGTTGCTAAGTCATTCCACTGATCTTTTGTAATTAAAATCGTCAACGAATAAGCGGTTGCCTTGAATTATTTAAACCCTGGGTCAGCAATCTTTCTAGCTCTTGAGTCCAGTGCACATCATTGTTAGAAGGAAGAGAGGGAGAAGAAAACAAGGGAAGAAAGAAGGGAACAGAAAGAAAATGAGTGTGAGGTGAAGTGCAGTAGAGCTTCCTAAGTAGCCCTGCTTTTAAGCCTTCCTTGGGCAAATCATTGCTCTAGAGCAGTACTGTCTGATAGAAGTATATTGTGAGCAGTTTTTCAGTTGCACTAGCTGTGTTTCAAGTGCTTAGTAGCCATATGTGGTTAGTGGCTATGGCTACTTTAGTGACAGTGAAACTCTAAAGTCTAGACTAAGTTAACTGTAAGCTCTAGGAAGGCAGGGACTTCTGCCTGGCACTGAGAAAGTGCTCAGGAAATATTTGTGGTTTGAAAATAATATCCTATTTCAAAGTTGGTAGAGTTGAGAGTGAGACTTAATAAATAAACTAATTTAATTGAATAGCTGGAGGGAAGCCAGGCTTCCAAAGCTACGTCTTTGTTTCCAAAATTTAATTATTCCTAATAAGCATTTAGTGTGGAGCTATTTAGGCCAGAATGGCTATACATTTTTGGAGCATGCCTCTTTCCACTCCAGTGGGTGGCAACTCTGGTCAAATTGCGTATTAATTGCCACATAGTGGATTAGCTAAACAACTATGGGGGAAAATAGTCAGTCTGATCTTTCTGTACTTCATTGGTTTGAATTTGGGGAATATAAGCTAAAGGAAAATGAATGAAGTCAAAATAATTAAGGTTTTAATTCTGAAAAATAATCATACATCCTATGTTGCTCGGCAGAGGAAACTACTTTGTTGTTACAGGGGCAGACACATCTAATTTAACGACAACAACAACAAAAATCTAACTTGCACAATGTTCCATAGTGTGAAAAAAGGACTATATTCTTTGAGAATGGGAGTTTTATGTTTTAACATCCCTATGTTTTTTCCCACTAATTATGCAAATTTTACTAGTTTGGTGCTCTACTCACACTTCTTCCACAAAGCCTTCCTTGGTTACTATAGTTCATAATGCTTCCTCCCATTCCTGGATTCTTTTCTCATAGACCCCAATATTTTGTCATCCAAATATATATCTACAGTGTTGTGAATTGTTTCCCATTTGACTCATGTCATGTCATATCTAGCCATGCCAACTCAGTGTTCTCAGTGTTTAATGAGTAGCAGTTCCTCAACATTTGCTTGAGTACACAGAAAACAAGTGGAAATCCTGGCTGATAGACTTCTTAAGAACCTGACTGTTCCCATGGTTTGTGTTCAAATTGCTTTACTGCATTCTGTTTGACTTGAGTAGTGGCAGCAGCTTGGCTGAGACTGAGAGAGAGAGCTGAACTGCCAGGTATTGGGAGTACTGGATTAAACAACAAGCCAAAGTGAAAATGACAGTCAAGTCGTTAATCACTTACTGAGTTTGTATAAACAAGGGTCTAAACTAAAGAAAGACTCCCTCTGTTCCACTTTTCCCTATGGAATGGCCTACTGGTTGAGGGTCAGGTGGATCAGCACAGATGTTGGGGGTTGTCTCACTGTTCAGGGAGCCCTGAACAAAAGGCACCTGCAGATTTATGGACCTAGGGGCTGGGAGAAGGAAGAAGGAAGAGCTAGGAGTGGGAAAGTACTGAGTCGGGTGAAGAAAATTGTCTTCAAGTTTTCCACCATAGGAAGACTTCCAAATAGAGACGCCTGGGCCAGGAATGCAGATATGTGTAAGAGCATGGCCATCCATGGGGACCTGAGTCCTTGTATGCAACAACTTTCAGAAATGGCAATGCATTGTGTATTGATTTTGTACCAAATCTGATATGGAGAAGGCCTCTTTCTCCTGTGAAGCCTGCCAGGGAAAGCCTTTGTAATTGCCTATGGTCAGCCTGAAAAGTCAGGTTTTTTGGGCTGGGAGGTGGACTCCTTACATATGAAATCTAAATACTTCTATTCTCAGGACCTGAAACTATTCTCATCTATTCTAGGAGGGACATTTCCTCACGTTTTAATATCTTTGAAATCAGAATGCATTTTACAGTTGACATCATCCAGGTAACAGCTGTGATCTAACTGATGCTTTTGGATAAAAATCAAGAAAGTACCAGCAGGTAGAGAGCAAGAAGGCCAAGAAGGATAATATGGAGCTCACTTCCCCTGATGAACACATAGAAATACATCTACATGTGGAGCAATTCTCATAGAAAACAAACTGGAGACTGGCAGACTTATGTAACCAAGGCTGTAAGATCCACATGGAGTAGAGTAGGAAGGAAAGAAAAGTGGTCAGGTCAGGACCTGTGTCCCTGGGAGGAGACACAGAAGAGGAGCAGGATTATGTGGGCTCAGATCCTCCCTGGGGAGTGAACAGTTCAAACCGTGTATTGGGTGCCTTAGCCCTGAGGTCTGACACTGGGAAGACAAGTCCTTTTAGCTGGTGTGAAAACCAGTGAGACTAACAATAGAACTGTTAGGAAACTAGACTTGGCTCACGAAGAGCATGCACATGCTTGCTTACTCCTGAAACAAGGCAGAGGACGTAGATTGAAACTGCCTGGGACTTAGGCTGGTTTCCCTCGACCACTCAGTGCATGCCCCGGCCGATGCCAAGCACCTGCTCCAGCTCCTCTTGCTCTGCAGTGCAGCTTCCCACTAGGGTGAAGGCTGCTGTTTCTGAGGAGAGTACACAGTTGTGGGGGATGGAGTGGCTCAGACCCAGCACAGCACCCATATAGGGTGAGGGCAGGCATTACTGGCATTTATGGGGGCAACAGATCGGGAGTGGTGTGGAACTCTGGTGTGCTGGGACTGCCCCAGTGTGCACCCTGGCCTGCACCAGTCACCAACTCCCATCACTCACTTGAGTCCCTCTTGCTGCATCACTGCTCCCCTCTGGGGTAAAGGTGCTGATGCTGGGAGGGGGAAAGCACAGACTTAGAAGGAACAGAACCAGCTCAGACCTGACCCTCAGGCCTTTTGTTCCAGCAGTTTGGGACCTGCCCCTGACCCCAATAGAATGATGTTGCATTGAGCAGAGGAGATGCCCTGGCTCACACCTGGCTCTGACTCTAACCCCTCCATCTCCAGCCCCACCTCCCACCAAGGTGATAGCTGCCAGCACACCCTGGGGTAAGACGTGACTCATGATCACTTCAGGTCCAGCTCTCCCAGGAAAGCCACCGGGCACATGCAGACAGTATAGGCATGCTCCCACACAAGGACACCCTTGCAAGACTGGGATAGGTAACTGGTTCACCTAATTTCAAAAGAGAAAGTTAAGCAAAATGAGAAAGAGGCATTTTTTTTTCAAATGAAAGAACAAGAAAAAGAAAAAACCCTGAAAAAACTAATGAAGACGATAATTTATCAGGTAAAGAGTTAAAAGCATTAGTAATAAATGCTAACTGAATTAGGCAAAAGAATAGATGAACACAGTGAGAATTTTAATAAGGAAGTAGAAATGTAAAAAAGAACCAGTCAGAACTGAAGAATACAATAACAAATGAAAAACACACTTGAAGAAATGAACAGCAGACTAAAGTGATACAGAAGGACACATAAGTGATCTGGAAGATAGAATAAGGGAAATCACCCAATCAGAACAGCAAAAAGAAAAAAAACGAGAACAGATTAAGGGACCTGTGGGAAAACACCAAGTATACTAATAGTCACATTATAGGCATCTCAAAAGAGAGAGAAAAATGTACTGAAAATGTAACTTGATTAAACTGTGGCTGAAAAATTCCTGAAACTGAAGAAGGAAATAGATATCCAGATATAGGAAGCACAGAGTCCCCCAAAAGATATGAACACAAAGAGACCCACAATAAGACATAATTAAAATGGCAAAAAGTTAGAATTCTAAAGGCAGCAAGAGAAAAACAAGAGTCACTTAAAAGGGAGCTCCCATAAGGCCATCAGCTGATTTTTCTGCAGAAACTTTGCAGGCCAGAGGGGAGTGGCATGATTTATTTAAAGTGCTGAAGGGAAAAAGCCTGAAACTTAGGATACTCTACTGAGTAAGGTTATAATTCAGAATTGGAAGATAGATAAAGAACTTATTAGACAAGTAAAAAAATGAAAAGAATTCATCAACACTAAACCAACCCTAAAAGAAATGTTGAAGGATTTTCTATAAGTGGAAAAGAAGGCTACAACAAGAAGTAAGAATTTATAGGAAAGGAAAAATCCAATTAGTAAAGGCAAATACATAGTAAAGGCTGTGAATCACTTTAAATAACCTAGTACAAAGATTAAAAGATAAAAAAATTGTAAAATCAACTATAACTACAAAAAAGGGATAAACATGAATATGTAAAATATGACATCAAAAATACAAAAATGCAGGGATGGGGAGTAAAAAAATGTAAGTCTTTTAGAATGTGTGTGAACTTAATGACTACCAGTTTAATTAAAACAGGTAGATATAGGTCAACATATGAACTCCATGGTAACTGCAAATCAAAAACCTACAATAGATACACAAAAGCTAGAGAAAAAAGAACAAGCATACCGCTAAAGCAAATAATCAAACCACAAGGGAAGAAACTGAAAAAGAAGAAAACAGAACTACAAAACAACCAGAAAACAAGTAGCAAAATGGAAATAAGTATATTTAAATGTCCGTGGACCAAATGTTCCAATCAAAAGACATAGAGTGCCTAATTGGATAAAACAGTAAGACCCATGTATATGCTGCTTACAAGAGACTCACTTCAGAGCTAAAGACACACATGGAATTAAAGTGAGGGTATGGAAAAGAATATTTCATGCAAGTAGAAACGACAAGAAAGCTGGGGTAGCAATACTCATATAAGACAAGATAGACTTTAATTTTTGAATTTTATTTTATTTACTTTTTTATACAGTAGGTTCTTATTAGTCATCAATTTTATACACATTAGTGTATACATGTCAATCCCAATTGCCCAATTCATCACACCACCATCCCCACCCCACTGTGGCTTTCCCCCCTTGATGCCCATACGTTTGTTCTCTACGTCTGTGTCTCAAGTTCTGCCCTGCAAACCGGTTCATCTTAATATACGATATTTGCTTTTCTCTTTCTGACTTACTTCACTCTGTATGACAGTCTCTAGATCCATCCACGTCTCAACAAATGACCCAATTTCGTTCCTTTTTATGGCTAAGTAGTATTCCATTATATATATGTACCACATCTTCTTTATCCATTCGTCTGTCAATGGGCATTTAGGTTGCTTCCATGACCTGGCTGTTGTAAATAGTGCTGCAATGAACATTGGGGTGCATGTGTCTTTTTGAATTATGGTTTTCTCTGGGTATATGCCCAGTAGTGGGATTGCCGGATCATATGATAATTCTATTTTTAATTTTTAAAGGAACCTCCATACTGTTCTCCACAGTGGCTGTATCAATTTACACCCCCACCAACAGTGCAAGAGGGTTCCCTTTTCTCCACACCCTCTCCAGCATTTGTTGTTTGTAGATTTTCTGATGATGCCCATTCTAACTGGTGTGAGGTGGTATCTCATCGTAGTTTTGGTTTGCATTTTTCTAATAATTAGTGATGTTGAGCAGCTTTTCATGTGCTTCTTGGCCATCTGTATGTCTTCTTTGGAGAAATGTCTATTTAGGTCTTCTGCCCATTTTTGGATTGGGTTGTTTGTTTTTTAAATATTGAGCTGCATGAGCTGTTTATATATTTTGGAGATTAATCCTTTGTCCATTGATTCATTTGCAAATATTTTCTCCCATTCTGAGGGTTGTCTTTTTGTCTTGTTTATGGTTTCCTTTGCTGTGCAAAAGCTTTTGAGTTTCATTAGGTCCCATTTGTTTATTTTTGTTTTTATTTCCATTACTCTAGGAGGTAGATCAAAAAAGATCTTACTGTGATTTATGTCAAAGGGTGTTCTTCCTGTGTTTTCCTCTAAGTGTTTTATAGTGTCTGGTCTTACATTTAGGTCTCTAATCCATTTTGAGTTTATTTTTGTGTTTGGTGTTAGGGAGTGTTCTAATTCCATTCTTTTACATGTAGCTGTAGGGAGTGTTCTAATTCCATTCTTTTACATGTAGCTGTCCAGTTTTCCAAGCACCACTTATTGAAGAGACTGTCTTTTCTCCATTGTATATCCTTGCCTCCTTTGTCATAGATTAGTTGACCATAGGTGCGTGGGTTTATCTCTGGGCTTTCTATCTTCTTCCATTGATCTATGTTTCTGTTTTTGTAAGATAAGATAGACTTTAAAACAAAGTCTATAACAAAAGACAAATAAAGTCATTATATATTGATAAAGGGATCAATACAATAAGAGGATATAACATTTGTTAACATGTATGCACCTTACATAGGAGCGCCAAAATGTATAAAGCAAATGTTAACAGATGTAAAGGGAGAAATTAACATTAATAATAGGTGACTTTAACACCCCACTTACATCAGTGGACAGATCATCCAGACAGAAAATCAACAAGGAAACAGTAGTATTAAGTGATACATTAGATCAGTTGGACTTAATAGATATCTATAGGATATTCCACCCCAAACCAGCAGAATACACGTTCTTTTCAAGTGCACATGGAACGTTCTCCAAGGTAGATCATATGCTATGCCACAACACAAGTCTCAACAAATTTAAGAGGATAGAAATTATATCAAGCATTTTTTCTGACCACAACAGTATGAAACTAGAAATCAGCTACAGTAAGAAAAATGGGGAAAAAAACCCAAACACATGGAGACTAAACAACAAGCTACTAAAAAACCAATGGGTCAATGAAGAAATAAAAAGAAAATCAGAAAATACCTTGAGTCAAAATAAAAGCACAACTTTCCAAAATCTATGGGACACAGCAAAAACAGGTCTATAAAGGGAAGCTTATAGTGATACAGGTCTACCTCAGGAAACAAGAAAAATCTCAAACAACCTAACCTACCATCTAAAGGAATTAGAAAAAGAAGAACAAACAAAGCCCAAAGTCAGTAGAAGGAAGGAAATAGTAAAGATCAACAAGGAGGGCTTCCCTGGTGACGCAGTGGTTGAGAGTCCGCCTGCCAATGCAGGGGACACGGGTTCGTGCCCTGGTACGAGAAGATCCCACATGCCGTGGAGCGGCCAGGCCCGTGAGCCATGGTCGCTGAGCCTGAGCGTCCGGAGCCTGTGCTCCACAATGGGAGAGGCCACAACAGTGAGAGGCCCATGTACCGCAAAAAAAAAGATCAACAAGGAAATGAAAAAGAGCCCCTCCCCCCCAAAAAAACACCAATGGAAAAGATCAGTGAAGCCAAGAGCTGTTTTTTTGAAAAACAAAACAAAACAAAATTGGTAAGTCTTTAGCCAGGCCCATCAAGAAAAAAATAGAGGACCCAAATAAAATAAGAAGTGAAAGAGGAGAAATAACAGCTGGTACCACAGAGCTACAAAAAATCGTAAGAGAATACTATGAACAGTTATACACCAACAAATTGGACAAGCTAGAAGAAATGGACACATTTCTTTAAGCATACAGTCTTCCAAGACTGAATCAGGAAGAAATAGACAATCTGACCAGACCAGTCACTAGTGAAATTGAGTTTGTAATTTTAAAAACTTCCAGCAAACAAAAGTCCAGGACTGGAAGACTTCACAGGGGAATTCTATCAAACACATAAAGAAGCACTAATACCTATACTTCTCAAACTATTCCAAAAAAGTTGAAGAGGAGGGAACACCCCCCAATTCATTTCTATGAGGCTAGTATTACTCTGATACCAAATCCAGACAAAGACACTACAGAAAAAAAACAAAATCACAAGCCAGTATCTCTGCTGAACATAGATGCAAAAATCCTCAACAAAATATTAGCAAACCAAATCCAACAATATATAAAAAGGATCATACACAATGATCAGGTAGGATTTATTCCAGGGCTTCAAGGATGGTTCAATATTTGCAAATCAATCAGTGTGATACACCACCTTAACAAAAGGAAGGATAAAAAAATTACATGATCATCTCAGTAGACTCAGAAAAAGCATTTGACAAAATTCACCATCCAATCACAATAAAAAAACCTCTCATTGAAGTTGGTATATAGGGAACATACCTCAACATAATAAAGGGCATTTATGACAAACTCATAGCTAACATCATTCTCAATAGTGAAAAGCTGAAAGCTTTTCCTCTCAAATCTGGAATAAGACAAGAATGTCCACTCTCGCCACTTTAATTTAACATAGTATTGGAAGTCCTAGCCACAGCAAACAAGAAAAAGAAAAGTCATCCAAATTGGAAGGGAAGAAGAAAAACTGTCTCTATTTGCAGATGATGTGATACTATATATGTAGAAAACCCTAAAGTCTCCACCAAACTCTATCAGAAGTAATAAATGAATTCATTAAAGTTGCAAGATACAAGATTACTATACAGAAATCTGTTGTTTTTCTAGCCACTAGTAATGAACTTTCAGAAAGAGAAAGCAAGAAATCAATTCTATTTAAAATCACATCAAAAGAATAAAATACCTAATAATAAACATAACCAAGTAGGTGAAAGACCTGTGCTCTGAAAACTTTTTTTTTAGGCCATGTGTGAGGGCATGTGGGATCTTAGTTCCCTGACCAGGAATTGAAACTGCATCCCCTGCATTGGAAGCGTGGAGTCTTAACCACTGGACCGCCAGGGAAGTCCCTGAAAACTATGAAACATTAATGAAGGAAATTGATGATGATACAAAGAAATGGAAAGATATCCCATGTTCATGGGTTGGAATAATTTTGTTAACATACCCATACTACCCAAAGCAATCTACAGATTTAATGCAATCCCTGTTTAAAATACTCATGACATTTTTCACAGTAGAACAAATAATCCTAAAATATATATGGGACCACAAAAGACTCTGAATACCCAAAGCAATCTTGAGAAAAAAAGAACAAAGCTGTAGGTGTTACACTACCTGACTTCAGACTGTACTACAAATCTACACTAATCAAAACAGTATGGTACTTGCACAAAAACAGACTCACAGATCAATGGGACAGAATAGAGAGCCCAGAAATAAACCCACACACTTACGTTCAATTAGTCTTTGACAAAGGAGGCAAGAATATACAATGGAGAAAAGATAATCATTTCAACAAGTGGTGCTGGGAAAACTGGACAGCTACATGTAAAACAATGAGATTAGAACATTTCCTCACACCATATGTAAAAATAAACTCAAAATGGGTTAAAGACCTAAATATAAAACTTGAAGCCTTAGAACTCCTAGAGGAAAACAAAAGCAGAACACCATTTGACATAAAGTGTAGCAATATTCTTTTGGATCTGTTTCCTAAGGCAAAAGAAATAAAAGCAAAAATAAACAAATGGGGCCTAATTAGACTAAAAGCTTTTGCACAGCAAAGGAACCCATCAACAAAGAAAAGACAACCTACTGAATGGGAGAAAATATTTGCAAATGATATGACCAACAAGGAGTTAATATCCAATATATATAAATAGCTCATACAACTTAGCATCAGAAAAACCCAATAGCCCAATTAAAAAATGGGCAGAGGGGCTTCCCTGGTGGCACAGTGTTTGAGAGTCTGCCTGCCAATGCAGGGGACACGGGTTCGAGCCCTGGTCGGGGAGGATCCCACATGCCACGGAGCGGTTAGGCCTGTGAGCCACAAATGCTGAAGCCTGTGCACCTGGAGCCTGTGCTCCACAACAAGAGAAGCCCGCGCACCTCAATGAAGAGTGGCCCCTGCTCACCGCAACTAGAGAAAGCCCACGTGCAGCAAAAATAAAATAAATAAATTCATTAAAAAAAAAAAAAAATGGGCAGAAGACCCGAATAGACATTTTTCCAAAGAAGACATACAGATGGTCAACAGGCACAAGAAAAGATGTTCAGCATTGCTAATCATTAGGGAAATGCAAATCAAAACCCAGTGAGATATCACCTCACACATGTCATGGCTATCATTAAAAAGTCTACAAATAACAAGTGTTGGTGAGGATGTGGAGAAAAGGGAACCCTCCTGTGCTGTTGGTGGGAATGTAAATTGGTGCAGCCACTATGGAAAACAGTATGTAAGTTCCTCAAAAAACTAAAAACTAGAGATACCATATGATCCAGCAATTCCACTCCTGGGTATGTAAAAGGAAGACACTAATTTGAAAAGACATATGCACTCCAGTGTTCAAAGCAGCATTATTTGCAGTAACCGAGTTATGGAAGCAACCTAATTGTCCATCAACAGCTGTGTGGATAAAGAAGTTGTGGTATATATATACAATGGGATATCACTTGGCCATAAAAAAGAATGAAATTGTGCCATTTGCAACAACATATATGGACCTGGAATATATTATGCTTAGTGAAATAATTGAAACAGAGAAAGACAAATACTGTATGTTATCATTTATATGTGGAATCTGAAAAATAAATGAACGAATATAACAAAACAGACTCACAGTTATAGAGAACAAATTAGTGATTACCAGTGGGGAGAGACAGGGTAGAGGATTAAGAAATACAAACTATTATGTATAAAATAAGCTACAAGGTTATATTGTACAGCACAGGGAACATAGCCAATATTTTGTAATAACTTTAAATGGAGTATAATCTATAAAAATGTTAATCACTATGTTGTACACCTGAAACTAATATAATCGTGTAAATCAACTATACTTCAATTTTAAAAAAAGCAAGTACAGAATCAAAAAGTCTTAATCTTGGTGAGATACAATATCTTTTTATATTTTCTTACCTATCTTTCTTTTAAACATTTCCTACATAAGATCTTGAATTTGGCAGTTTATGTCTTTGGCATCTCTGTTTTAGACTGTCCTAACGTGTTCTGTTGAGATAGATTGAGGTGTAGGGTATAGAATCAGAAGGGAATACAGTGGACATTCTGAAGCAGAGAGGCCAATGTCTAATTTTTCTTTGATGATTGTTCCTCCGTATTTAATTATGAGAGCTTCCCATGGCTAAGTAAATTATTTCTCAGTCACCTGAGAAGAGTAAGTTTTCCTTTTTCTTTTTTTGGCCCAAAGTCCTTATCTTGTAAAGGTCAAAGTAGTAAAACACCTAACTGTCAAATCTTATGTCCTCTTTTTTTCCCCCACTCACTAGTGTTTTCTAGGGATTGTTAGCACCTCTAACCATGCCAAGGTTTTCTGGGAATGACTTGAAATCTTGCTTACTAGTTTTGGGAAACATGATATGACTGAAAATGTGACTTTACTAATTTCACTAGCTCATGGGTCTCACTAACTGGAGGTAGTCCTGAAGAGACTACACATATGAAAGGAAACTTTCACTTTACTCTGTGTCAGGACTGCCATGAGCTGTTTCACAACCTCTGCCAGGGCAGAACAAACTAATTAAACTGTGGAATGTTTAAGGATCCAACTGGAGCCATTTCCCCAAATCTGACTGCTAAGCCTGTCTAGGAATAAGGACTGGGGATAAGATTCTGATGATATCACAACAGTGTCCCTCTTCACTTGCATTTATCTTTTTTAAATTTTTTTAAATTTTTATTTATTTATTTATTTTTGGCTGCATTGGGTCTTTGTTGCTGCACATGGGCTTTCTCTAATTGTGGCGAGCGGGGGCTACTCTTCATTGTGGTGCTCGGGCTTCTCATTGTGGTGGCTTCTCTTGCTGCGGAGCACGGGCTCTAGGCGTGCAGGCTTCAGTAGTTGTGGCATGCGGGCTTCAGTAGTTGTGGCATGCAGGCTTCAGTAGTTGTGGCTCGCGGGCTCTAGAGTGCAGGCTCAGTAGTTGTGGTGCATGGGCTTAGTTGCTCTGCGGCATGTGGGATCTTCCCAGGCCAGGGATTGAACCCCTGTCCCCTGCAAGGGCAGGCAGATTCTTAACTACTGCTCCACCAGGGAAGCCCCTGCATTTATCTTTAATGCAATTTGGAAACCAAATTCAACTGGTAGATAGCAGGAAGCCAAAGGATCCTGAAAGACCACATAAGAAATGTGGTGAACCAAAGCCCTTTTGTAACAAGGAGAGCAAATCCTGAGACAGTGGCTCTGACAGCCTCACCTGCTATGGACTGAACCAGAGGCTTGGGCAGTGGAATCTCATTGGAAAAAAATGGACTTCATTTTCCTTATTTTTTATTACCCCATTTTACCTTTTCTGTATATTTCTGTCTTCTAACACTCCTCTTAGCCCCGAGTTATTCTGATGTGCACCCCTGCTTAAGAAGCACTGGCTAGATTTTACTTTCTATAGAAATATCACCTATAGGTAAATGTATATTAGCACATTCTCTTTTCTACTTTTTCTCTTGAAATCTGTTTTAGTTATCTATTGCTGCATAATAAATTAGCCCCAAACTGAGAGGCATAAATCAACATTTATTATCTCACCGTTTCTGTGGGTTAGGAATCTGGGCATGACTTAGCTGGGTCCTCTGGTTCTGCGTGTCTCACAAAGCTGCAATGAAGGTGTTGGCTGGGATGGTCATCTCAGGACTTGGTTAGTAAGGATCTGCTTCCAAGCTCACTCAAGTGGTTGCTGGCAAGATTTAGTTCCTCTCAGGTTGTTGGGCTTAAGACCTCAGTTTCTCACGAGCTGTTATCAAAGGTTGCCCTGTGAGTTCCTTGCCATATGTGCCTCTCCATAGCACAGTTTACAATGTGACCACTAGTGTCATCAGGGTTGAGCAAGTGAGAGGGCAGGAGAGAGTTGAGAAAGAAAAAAGTTAAAATTTTATAACCTGATCACAGAAGTGACATCCCATCACTTTTGCTGTGTTCTGTTAATTAGAAGTGACTCACCGATTCCAACCTACACTCAAGAGAGCATTACACAGAGCATGAATAACAAAAGGCAAGATGATTGGCAGACATTTTTATTTTTTTAATTAAAGTCTAATTGACATACAACAGTATATTAGTTTCAGGTGTACAACATAATGTTACAGTATTTGTATACATTAAGAAATTATCACAATCTGTCTAGTTATGCTCTGTCACCATACAAAGTTATAAGAATTTTTTCTTGTAATGAGAAATTTTAAGATTTATTTTCTTAGCAACTTTCAGACTTGCAGTACAATATTGACTATAGTCACTATGCTGTACATTACATTCTCATGACTTTTTTTTTTTTTAAATGTTGAGCCTTCTTTTAATTTATTTATTTTTATTTTTGGCTGTGTTGGGTCTTCGTTTCTGTGCAAGGGCTTTCTCTAGTTGTGGCAAGCAGGGACCACTCTTCATCGTGGTGCGTGGGCCTCTCACTGTCGTGGCCTCTCTTGTTGCGGAGCACAGGCTCCAGACGCGCAGGCTCAGTAGTTGTGGCTCACGGGCCTAGTTGCTCCGTGGCATGTGGGATCTTCCCAGACCAGGGCTCGAACCCGTGTCCCTTGCATTAGCAGGCAGATTCTCAACCACTGCGCCACCAGGGAAACCCGACTCATTTCTTTTATAACTTGAAGTTTGTACCTTTTGATCCCCTTCTCCCATTTTGCCCTCCCCTTAACTCCTCTCCACTCTGGCAACCATCAGTCTGTTCTCTGTATCTGTAAATTTTGTTTGTTTTGTTTTTAGATTTCACATACAAGTGAAATCATGCAGTATGTTTCTTTCTTTGTCTGACATATTTCACTTAGCATGGTACCCTCAAGGTCCATCCATGTTGTCTCAAATGACAGAATTTCATTCTTTTTCTATGGCTGAGTAGTATTTTACTGTATATTTATACCACATCTTCTTTAACCATTCATCCATTGATGGACACTTAGGGTGCTTCCGTATCTTGGCTATTGTAAATAATGCTGCAGTGAACATAGGTGTGCATGTATCCTTTCGAAATACTGTTTTTGTTTTCTCTGGATAAATACTCAGAAGTGGAATTGCTGGATCATATGGTAGTTTTATTTTTAGTTTTTTGAGGAATCTCCATACTGTTTTCCATAGTGGCTGCATCAATTTAAATTCCAATGGGAGACGTTTGAGAAGCTGTCTACCACAGAATGTAAATTATTACATGAATGATATACAGTTTGGAAATTGGAACACATAGGGGTGTGACTCCTATTCCATAACTCTTGAAAGTAATATAACAACTTTAAAAATTCAGCCTGAATCTGATAGTCCCTATCCTGTTGGAATGGCAGGATATTTGATCTCAGGCATTATTAGGGATCACCTTCACCCCAACACATAAACTCATAGTTATGCTGAGGTTCCAGGTTCATGAGCACCACCAAAGTCCTGGGGAAGCCCTTCAGATCAAACTCTTGAAACCTAGAAAATCCTTTACCTCTCCATGGTCTGGGGCTGGGTGGGGGTTTTCTTCCTCTTATTCTCTGCTGCCTCTCTAGACACTCTCTTCTCCCTTCCTTGAGGTACCTCTCCCATTAATCTGAGCCCTCCCTAAAGACTGGAAGAGTCATTGACTTCAAGTGGACATTTCCAGCCTGTTCACATTCCCGAGTAAAAGAAATAACAAGGGTCCTGTCTTCTTGCTTATAATGGGGAAGGAAGGAAACATAAGAGAGATGCATTAACATCTCAAAATTAGCCTGTTGGACAAGATGAAACCTCTTAGACACTGTTTAAATATTGTTTCACCAAACTATTAATATGGTTGTTATTTTTAAATCTTTTTATTTTATATTGGAGTATAGTTGATTAACAATGTTGTGTTAGTTTCAGGTATACAGAGAAGTGATTCAGTTATACATATACCTGAATCTATTCTTTTTCAAATTCTTTTCCCATTTAGGTTGCTACCTAATATTGAGCAGAGTTCCCTGTGCTATACAGTAGGTCCTTGTTGGTTATCCATTTTAAATATAGCAGTGTGTGTATGTCAATCCCAAACTCCCTAACTATCCCTCCCCTCCCCCCACTTTCCCCCTGGTAACCATAAGTTCATTCTCTAAGTCTGTGAGTCTGTTTCTGTTTTGTAAATAAGTTCATTTGTATCATTTTTTAAGATTCTGCATATAAGTGATATCATACAGTATTTCTGTTTCTCTGACTGACTTCACTCAATATGACAATCTCTAGGTCCATCCATGTTGCTGCAAATGGCACTATTTCTTTCTTTTTAATGGCTGACTAATATTCCATTGTATATATGTACCACATCTTCTTTATCCATTCCTCTGTCGATAGACATTTAGGTTACTTCCATGTTTTGGGTATTGTAAACAGTGCTGCAGTGAACATTGAGGTGCATGTATTCTTTCAGACTGTGTTTTTCTCCAAATATATGTCCAAGAGTGGGATTGCTGGATCATATGATAGCTCTATTTTAAGTTTTTAAGGAACCTCCATGCTGTTCTCCACAGTGGCAATACCAATTTACATTCCCACTAACAGTGTAGGAGGGTTCCCTTCTCTCCACACCCTCTCCAGGATTTATTGCTTGTGGATTTTTTGATGGTAGCCATGCTGACTGGTGTGAGGTAATATCTCATAGTAGTTTTGATTAGCATTTCTCTAATAATTGGTGATGTTGAACATCTTTTCA
Organism: Monodon monoceros; assembly: GCF_005190385.1. Taxonomy (NCBI): domain Eukaryota; kingdom Metazoa; phylum Chordata; class Mammalia; order Artiodactyla; family Monodontidae; genus Monodon; species Monodon monoceros. The sequence continues at coordinate 43,488,849 of NW_021703768.1, forward strand.
TGTGCCTCTTGGCCATCTGTATGTTTTCTTTGGAGAAATGTCTATTTAGGTCTTCTGTCATGTTTTGATTGGGTTGTTTGTTTTGATGATATTAAGGCGCATGAGCTGTGTGTAAATTTTAGAGACTAATCCCTTGTCGTTCACATCATTTGCAAGTATTTTCTCCCATTCTGTGGATTCTCTTTTCGTTTTGTTTATGGTTTTCTTTGCTGTGCAAAAGCTTTTGAGTTTAATTAGGTCCCATTTGTTTATTTTTGTTTTTATTTCCATTACTCTGGGAGACAGATTGAAAAAGATATTGCTGTGATTTATGTCAGAGAGTGTTCTACCTGTTTTACTGTAAGAGTTTTATAGTGTCCAGTCTCAAATTTAGGTCTTTAATCCATTTTGAATTTATTTCTGTGTATGGTGTTAAAGAATGTTCTAATTTCATTTTTCTACATGTAGCAGTCAAGTTTTCCCAGCACCATTTATTGAAGAGGCTGTCTTTCCTCCATTGTACAGTCTTGCCTCCATTGTTGTAGATTAATTGACCATAGATTCATGGGTTTATTTCTGGGCTTTGTATCCTGTTCCACTGATCTATATTTCTATTTTTGTGCCAGTAGCATACTGTTTTGTTGACTATAGCTTTGTAATATAGTCTGAAGCCAGGCATCCTGATTCCTCCTGCTGCATTTTTGTTTTTTTCTTTTCCTCTAGGTTGCTTTGGGTGTTCAGGGTCTTTTGTGTCTACATACAGATTTTATGATTTTTTTGGTTCTAGTTCCATGGAAAATGCCATTGGTAATTTGATAGGGATTGCATTGAATCTGTAGATTGCCTTGGGTAGTATAGTCATTGATTCTGCCAATCCAAGAACATGGTATATCTTTCCATTTGTTTGTGTCATCTTCAATTTCTTTCATCAGTATCTTGTACTTTTCAGAGTACAGGTCTTTTGTCTCCTTAGGTAGGTTTATTCCTAGGTATTTTATTCTTTTTGATGTGATGGTAAATGGGATTGTTTCTTTAATTTCTCTTTCTGATCTTTCATTGTTAGTGTATAAAAATGCAAGAGATTTCTGTGTATTAATTTTGTAACCTGCAACTTTACCAGATTCATTGATGAGCTCTAGTAGTTTTCTGGTAGTGTCTTTAGGGTTTTCTATATATAGTATCATGTCTTCTGCAAACAGTGATGGTTTAACTTCTTCTTTCCCAATTTGGAGTCCTTTTATTTATTTTTCTTCTCTGATTGCTGTAGCTAGGACTTCCAAAACTATGTTGAATAAAAGTGGTGAGAGTGGGTATCCTTGTCTTGTTCCTGATCTTAGAGGAAATACTTTCAGCTTTTCACCATTCAGTATGATGTTACCTGTAGGTTTGTCATATATGGCCTTTATTATGTTGAGGTATATTCCCTCTATGCTCACTTTCTGGAGAGTTTTTATCATAAATGGGTGTTGAATTTTGTCAAAAGCTTTTTCTGCATCCATTAGATGATCATATGGTATGTATTCCTCAAATTGTTGTAGTGTATCTCACTGATTGATTTGCATATATTGAAAAATCCTTGCATCCCTGGGATAAATCCCACTTGATCACGGCGTATGATCCTTTTAATGTGTTTTTGGATTCTGTTTGCTAGTATTTTGTTGAGGATTTTTGCATCTATGTTCATCAGTGATATTGGCCTGTAATTTTCTTTTTGTGGTATCTTTGTCTGGTTTTGGTATCAGGGTGATAGTGGACTCATAGAATGAATTTGGGAGTTTTCTGTCCTCTGCAATTATTTTGGAACAGTTTCAGAAGGATAGTTAGCTCTTCTCTAAATGTTTGATAGAATTCACCTGTGAAGCCATCTGATCCTGGACTTTTGTTTGTTGGGAGTTTAAAAATCAGTTTCAATTTCAGTACTTGTGATTGGTCTGTTCATATTTTCTATTTCTTCCTGGTTCACTCTTCAGAGATTGTACCTTTCTAAGAATTTGTCCATTTCTTCTAGGTTGTCCATTTTATTGGCATACACTTGCTTGTAGTAGTCTCTCATGGTCCTTTGTATTTCTCTGGTGTCCATTGTAACTTCACCTTTTTCATTTCTAATTTTATTGATTTGAGTCTTCTCCCTTTTTTTCTTCATGAGTCTGGCTAAAGTTTTATCAAGTTTGTTTATCTTTTCAAAGAACCAGCTTTTAGTTTCATTCATCTTTGCTATTGTTTTCTTTGTCTCTATTTCATTTATTTCTGCTCTGATCTTTGTGATTTCTTTCCCTCTACTAACTTTTGGTTTTGCTTGTTCTTCTTTCTCTAGTTGCTTTAGGTGTAAGGTTAGGTTGTTTATTTGAGATTTTTCATGCTTCCTGAGGTAAGATTGAATTGCTATAAACTTCCCTCTTAGAACTGGTTTTGCTGCATCCCATAGGTTTTGGATCATTGTGCCTTTGTTTTCATTTGTCTCTAGGTATTTTTTTATTTCCTTTTTGATTTCTTTAGTGATCCATTGGTTGTTTAGTAGCATATTGTTTAGCTTCCACATGTTTGTGTTATACAGTTTTTTTCTTGTAGTTTACTTCTTTTTTTTTATTTCTTGTAGTTTACTTCTAATCTCATAGTGTTGTGGTCAGAAAAGATGCTTGATATGATATCAGTTTTCTTAAGTTTATCAAGGCTCGCTTTGTGGCCCAGCATGTGGTCAATCCTGGAAAATGTTCCACGTGTACACAAGAGGAATGTGTATTCTGCTGCTTTTGGATGGAATGCTGTATAAATATCAGTTAAGTCCATCTGGTCTAATGTATCATTTGAGGTCTGTGTTTCATTACTGATTGTCTGTCTGGATGATCTGTCCATTGATGAAAGTGGGGGTTAAAGTCCCTCACTATGATTGTGTTACTGTCGATTTCTCCCTTTATGGCTATTAGTATTTGCCTTATATATTGAGGTGCTCCTATGTTGGGTACATATACATTTACAATTGTTATGTCTTCTTTTTGGATTGATCCCTTGATAATTATGTAGTGTCCTTTTTCGTCTCTTATAACAGTCTTTATTTTAAAGCTTAATTTGTCTGCTATGAGTATTGCTACTCCAGCTTTCTTTTGATTTCCATTTGCATGGAACACCTTTTTCCATCCCTTCACTTTCAGTCTGTATGTGTCCCTAGGTCTGAAGTGGGTCTCTTGTAGACAGTGGGTCTTGTTTTTGTATCCATTCAGCCAGTCTATGTCTTTTTGTTGGAGCATTTAATCCATTTATATTTAAGGTAATTATCGATATGTATGTTCCTATTTACATTTTCTTAATTGTTTTGGGTTTGTTTTCATAGGTCCTTTTTCTTCCCTTCTTTTGTTCTCTTGTGGTTTGATGACCATCTTTAGTGTTGTTTGGGTTGCTTTTTCTCTTTTGTGTGTGTATCTATTGTAGCTTTTGGCTTTGCTGTTCCCACGAGCTTTTGATACAGCAATCTTTATATGTGCAATATTGTTTTAAGTTGCTAGTCTCTTTCTCCCCTAGAGAAGTTTCTTTAACATTTGTTTCAAAGCTGGTCTGGTGGTGCTGAATTCTCTTAGCTTTTGCTTGTCTGTAAAGCTCTTGATTTCTCTGTCAAATCTGAATGAGAGCCTTACTGGGTAGAGTATTCTTGGTTGTAGGTTCTTCCCTTTCATCACTTTAAATATGTTGTGCCACTCCCTTCTGGCCTGTAGAGTTTTTGCTGAGAAATCAGCTGATAACCTTATGGGAGTTCCCTTGTATATTATTTGTCATTTTTCCCTTGTTGCTTTTAATATTTTTTCTTTGTCTTTAATTTTTGTCAATTTGATTACTATGTCTCTTGTTCCGTCTTGGGTTTATCCTGCCTAGGACTCTCTGTGCTTCCTGGACTTGAGTGACTGTTTCCTTTCCCGTGTTAGGGAAGTTTTCTGCTATTATCTTTTCAAATATTTTCTCAGGTCCCCTCTCTATTTTCCTTCTGGGACCCCTATAATGCAAGTGTTGATGTGTTTAATGTTGTCCCAGAGGTCTCTTAAACTGTCTTCATTTCTTTTCATTCTTTTTTCTTTATTCTGTTCTGCAGCAGTGATTTCCACTATTCTGTTTTTCAGGTCACTTATCTGTTCTTCTGCCTCAGTCATTCCGCTATTGATTCCTTCTAGTGTATTTTTCATTTTAGTTATTGTTTTGTTCATCTCTGTTTGTTCTTTAGTTCTTCTAGGTCTTTGTTAAACATTTATTGCATCTTCTTGATCCTTGCCTCCATTCTTTTTCCATGATTCTGGATCATCTTCACTCTCATTATTTTGAATTCTTTTTCTGGAAGGTTGCCTACCTTCACTTCACTTCGTTGTTTTTCTGGGGTTTTATTTTGTTCCTTCATCTGGGACATATTCCTCTGCTGTTTCATTTTGTCTAACTTTCTGTGATTGTGGTTTCCATTCCACAGTCTTCAGGACTGTAGTTCTTCTTGCTTCTGCTGTGTGCCCTCTGGTGGATAAAGCTGTCTAAGAGGCTTGTGCAAGTTTCCTGTGGGCGGGACTGGTGATGGGTGGAGCTGGGTCTAGTCCCTCTGGTGGGCAGGGCTGTGCTCAGTACAGTTTTAATCTGCTTGTCTGCTGATGGGTGGGGTTGTGTTCCTGCCCTGTTGGTTGTTTGGTCTGAGGTGACCCAGCACTGGAGCCTACAGGCTGTTTGGTGGGGCTGATGGTGGCCTTCAGGAGGGCTCACACCAGTGAGTACTTCCCAGAACTGCTGCTGCCAGTGTCTTTGTCCCCACAGTGAGCCACAGGCACCCCTCACCTCTGCAGGAAAACCTCCAATACTGTCAGGTACGTCTGGCCCAGTCTCTTATGGGGTCACTGCTTTTTCCCCCTGGGTCCTGGTGCAGACGAGACTTTGTGTGCACCCTCCAGGAGAGAATTTCTGTTTCCCCCAGTCCTGTGGAAGTCCTGCAATCAAACCCTGCTGGCTTTCAAAGCCAGATTCTCTGGGGACTCCTCCCATTGCTGGACCCCCAGGCTGGGAAGCCTGATGTGGGTCTCAGAACTTTCACTCCTGTGGGATAACTTCTGTGGTGTAATTGCTTTCCAGTTTGTGGGTCGCCAACCCAGTGGATATGGGATTTGATTTTATCATAATTGTGCCCTTCCTACTATCTTGTTGTGGCTTCTTCTTTGTCTTTGGATGTAGCGTATCTTTTTTTGGTAGGTTCCAGCATTTTTTTGTGTGTGTGTGGTACGCGGGCCTCTCACTGTTGTAGCTTCTCCCGTTGCTGAGTGCAGGCTGCAGACGCACAGGCTCAGCGGCCATGGCTCACAAGCCTAGCTGCTCTGCGGCATGTGGGATCCTCCCAGACCGGAGCACAAACCCGCGTCCCCTGCATCGGCGGGCGGACTCTCAACCACTGCGCCACCAGGGAAGCCCAGAAGTGATTTTTTTTAAGTTACAATAATGCACTCTGCTTCCCAGCATAAGTGGGTTAAGTGCCACCCTGGCTTGGGCTGGGCTTAAAAGCAAAGGAAAAGCCCCTGGACAACCAGAGAGGAAATATTCACATAGCTCTATGTGGATAAATTACAGACCACCCTCCCCATTCTCACTTGTGCTGTAGGGGACAGAGACGTTTGATTCAGATCCTTTGAACCAGCTGGACATCTGTGGGACACCATCTGATACAGGGAGGTGAGTGCTGCAGAGTTTGATAACCCAAACACTTGCAGATTAGGTCTCTTCTATTATGTAAGGGTGTTTTTCTGCTTTCTTCAGTAAAATTATGGGTCAGAATTAACCTTAGAATTGCTCCTTAGACTGGTTGTGATGGTTACAGGGAATCTAATCTTTTGGCAGTAAATATTTTAAAATGCTGGGACTGGAGTGGGAAATCATGGAGGACAGTGGTCAGGGGCTGGGGAAAATATATGAACATAATGGATTTAACTTTCTGGAAACTCTAGGCTATAGAAAATTAGACCTAGGAGGTTCAGAGGAAAATCCTTGTGTGTATTGGTGTTTTGTGGCAGGAGGACTGAGGGAGAGTAAATCACTAATAGTTACTGCTTAATTTTGGTGGAAAGAGTCTGGGCTTTGGAATAAGACAATCATAGGTTCAAATCCAGCTAAGCCATTTACAAACTATAAGATTTTTGGACTGATTACATAATATTACTGAGCTTCAACTTCCATATCTGTAAAGTGGAGGTAATAATACCAACTCTGCAGAGATTTTAAGAGGGACAGATGTAATTTGTAACGTAATCAGCACTTTGTAGACTCTCACTATTGTCATGGTTGTGTTTTTGCCAATTTTGCTGTTGGCTGTCTCAAAATTTTCATTGTGTGAAAGCACCCTGAACCTCAAATGGGTTTATAGACTTTGAAATTGAATGTAGTTATCTGACAGTTCTTTTAAAAAATAGTTGAGATATAATTGACTTATTATATTAGTTTCAGATGTACAACATAATAATTTGATATCTGTATGTATTGTGAAATGATCACCACAATAAGTCTAGTTAACATCCATCACTATACATAGTTACAGAATTTTTTTCTTATAATGAGAACTTTTATGATCTACTGTCATGGGACCTCCCTGGCAGTCCAGTGGTTAAGACTTCACCTTCTAAAGCAGGGGGTGTGGGTTTGATCCCTGGTCGGGGAACTAAGATCCCACATGCCTCACGGCCAAAACCAAAACAACATAAAACAAGCAATATTGTAACAAATTCAATAAAGACTTTAAAAATGGTCCACATCAAAAAAAAAATCTGTTATAGCAACTTTCAAATATACGATACAGTATTGCCAACTATCGTCACCATGTTGATAGCTCTTAATCTCATTTTGGGCAAGGTACATAATCCAAAAAGAAAGGATAGTATTATTTATTAGGTTGAAATTGCCAATATTTGACTGTTTTAGACTTATGAAAATAGCAGTTTTATATGATTCAACGTAAAAGTGTATTGCTCTCCCTAGAATTTACTGCTCCTTCGCTCATCCTTTAAAGACCAATCCCACACTCCGCATAGTTTGTGGCACAGTATGAGTATCAACATACATTAATTGAGTGAATGTATGAATAAATGAATGAATGAATGAGTGAAAGTAAGGTCAGCCCTGGGAAAAATCACATAGTGATACATTTTTATACAAGTGAAATCAGATAAAACAGCATCCAGGACACAGCCTTGAGCGGGAACTGAATTGCCAAAGGACAGCTGAGGTGGGGGGGTGTTTGTGTGTGTAATGGGAGCCTGCTAGAGAGTGGAACAGCCATGCCATTGCTTTTGCTTCGGTCATATGAGACAGGATGTGGGGAGGCAGGGATAATTTAATGTCAGCTGGCAGGGGCAGTGTCTCTTCCTTTGTTTTCTCCCTCTTACCTTGTCTCCAGCCACTGCTATAGCCAGCAGTAATTACTTGGATTTATTTCCAGTCATTCTACTCCAAACAGTAGCTCCGACTTTGAAGATAAGACACCACAAATTACTTAAGTGGCATCACTTTATATTCTAAGAGTCCTTTGGTTCAGCATGGAATATTCATAGCGTTGTTTGAGAATTCCAGGACTCCATTAAATGCTGTATTCAAATGAGGCACCACTAATGAGAAACTGTATATTTCTAGGAGGTGCCCTCTTAGTGAAGACCAGTTATTCACAGCTGCTGCATTTTAAAAGTTTAGGGCTGATAACCCAGGCAATGAAGGAAATGGTTTGATGTTTCTCCTTAAGAGCACAGGATAATCTTTGTGAATGTTCTACAGCCCGTAGTCTGGCTGCACCCAGAATTGCTCAGATTTGGGAGGGTTGATTCACCTCATGTAAGACTTCATGATACTGATATATTTAAACAAAGGCGGGATAGTCTTTTCTAATGACTAGAAGAAGGCTTATATCCCTTTTTCAGGGTCTCCCCTTCTGCTAAATTAGTAACCAGAAAGGGCTTCATAGAATCAGAGCAATCATGGAGATTTTGGGTTTTGAGATATATTTCATCAAGGCTGTGGTGAAGTCTGAGGTCTATAAAGTTGCCCTCTTATAGAGTATAGCTGACGCTTGAACAACATGGATTTGAAATGTGTGGGTCCACTTATATGTGGACTTTTTTTCAATGGTAAATACTATAGTACTACACTATTCGTGGTTGGTTGAATCCAAGAAGGCGGAACCTTGGATGGGGAGGAACCACGTATATGGACGGAAGTTATGTGAGTGGATTTCTGACTGTGTGGAGAACCAGCACCCCTAAAGCCCACATTTTTCAAGGTCAACTGTATATTGCTCCAGCAACAGAAAACTTCATCATTTCCTCCCACGGATCGTACTGGATGAACACTGCCAACTTTTGTCTTCTTTAACCATCAATGTTTTACATTCTGTGGTGACCTCTCTTTTCTGTTCCCCAAATCTCCTTCCATTTAGGATACAATTAGTTGAATAGATTCATGCAGCTAAATGGCAATGTTGATTTTCCAGATCCAACTCTCTTGAGTATATACCCAGGCTTCCTTGGATGGAGTTTGGAGAGAATTCAAGTTCTTCAATTACCCTTTTACCAATACATTCTTGATTTACTCCCACAGTTAACTAGGATAGCCTTTGTGCACAGATTTTGCTGGTTGAACTCTCAGTTGAACTTATTTCTGAGTTCCTGGGCGGCACCTCACATTTGTTCGCATTTACTACCAACAAGCCGTCACATGCGGTGGTTCTCTGCTGTGCGAGGGCAAGTGGAAAAGGCACTGGAGGACAAACAGGCATTATCATCGTCCTGGCAATGCTTGTTGGCTTTCCCCAGTTGTCAGCTCTTTCCTCTCCATGGACGCTCTGTGCTCTCCTTGTACTACTGTAATTACAACACTTACCAGGTGATATTTTCTATTACTGTCCATGCTGCTGTCTCTGCAAGTAGATCACTGGTCCTCAAGCCTTTTTTCTTCTGCAATTTTTCCAGCTTTGTCTCTGGGTATAACTTAGTACTGTTGCTTTTTCTTTCTTTTTTTTTTTTCCTTTAAATTTATTTATTTATTTATTTTTGGCTGTATTGGGTCTTTGTTGCTGCATGTGGGCTTTCTCTAGTTGCGGTGAGCGGGGGCTACTCTTCCTTGTGGTGCGCGGGCTTCTCATTGCGGTGGCTTCTCTTGTTGCGGAGCATGGGCTCTAGGTGTGTGGGCTTCAGTAGTTGTGGCACATGGGCTTCAGGAGTTGTGGTGTGTAGGCTCAATAGTTGTGGCTCGTGGGCTCTAGAGCGCAGGCTCAGTAGTTGTGGCGCATGGGCTTAGTTGCTCCGTGGCACATGGGATCTTCCCGGACCAGGGCTCGGACGTGTGTCCCCTGCATTGGCAGGTGGATTCTTAACCACTGAGTCACCAAGGAAGCCCTGTTGCTTTTTCTTAAGGCCTAAAAAAAATTCACAAATAATAGGTGAGTGTTCTTACTATAAAGGAAGCAAGCAATAGCTACAATTAATTAAAATATTTTATATACATAAAATATTCAATAATATTGATAAGATTTTTAAATGCAAAATCCTGTATTGGAATAACAGTTTGAGCTTTAGCACCCGTAATTATTTATTTATTCAATTACTGAGAATGTCAGCCTACATGGTTGGGCCTCCCTACCTTTCCAATATGCTTTTAGAACTTGTAAAGGCATGTCTTTTGGCTAAGAATTAGCGAAAATTAAGACAACATTGTGAATAGTTAGACGTTAAAAATACTATTACTGGGAATTCCCTGGCGGTCTGGTGGTTAGGACTCTGCGCTTCCATTGCAGAGGGCACGGGTTCGATCCCTGCTTGGGGAACTAAGGTCCCACATGCCGCGTGGCCAAAAAAAAAATGCTATTACCGTTATAATTAATTTTCAAAGAACACATTTATTCTTCACTGAAAAACTTAAAAAATTTTCCCTTTAAGTTTTATACTCATTTCAATCAAAATGGTTATTTTGGAGAGACTAGCTATAGCTTTTGAATAACGGGCATTAACTATTGCTGTTATGTAACCAGTCTCTTATTGTTTCATGATGGTATTTTTATTATTATGGATCCAAGTTCTCATTCTGCTTTATTTTGCCTTAGGCATTTTCAATTAGGTATTTCACTTGGTTTGTGTGTGAGAAAATGTTATCCCTGTGGTTTTGTCCAGAAATGCTGCATGGGATTTTTTCTAAAATGATTTATTTTGTTGAGCACTCTCCTTTTTTCCCCCCTATGATGATATGTCAGCTGAAAATGTAGCATTTATTTCTTCCTGAAAGGGAGGTATTGCTTTTACATTTGCTATATCCTGAGACTATCTCACCATCTCATCTGGGATGAGATGAGGAGCCAGTGCCAATAGTCTTTTATTCTAATTATTCCACGAACAGTAGTGAATGTCTACCGTTGAAGGCACTGCCTTCAACACTAAGGCTTCATAGAGGCATTAGAGAAGCTCCACTCTTCAGAAGCTCTCTATCTGTAGAGAAGCCAACAGATAAACTACTAAACGCCATTCTGTGTGCCATGTGCCACAGTACAGATGGCATGGAGGGTGGGTGGGACACAGGAGGACTGGCTGGCCGAGTCCATCTGGGAGTTGAGGGAAGGCATTTAGAGGTTAGCCTTGAGCTGAGTCTGGAAGGATGGATTAATTTTCAGGAATAAGGAGGAAATGACATTCTAGGCAGAAGGAGCCACATGGACAAAGTGTGGAGATGCGAAATCGCAGGGTGCTTTTGGGAAATTATGAGATGTCCCGTTTGGCTGGAGTGCTCAGGAACTGAAGCAGAAACTGGAGGACTGTACTCTTTCTGGAGTATATTCTTGGTGGCTGGTGCACTTCCTCTAATATATAGTAGAATGACTTGTGGACGAAATAAAATGTTGACTGGGGTTAATGGAGTAATTATGAAGGGATCTGGGTGATGATAACCAAATAAATAAATAAAACAAAATAAAATGTAATATAAAATATATAAAATAAAATACCTTTCCTCAAAATTCCCAGAATCTATTTGTCACTGGAAATAGAGTTGTTGAAAAGAGATAGGAAGCAACCTCATTCTTGACTGATGATATTTTCAGTTTTCTTCCCAGCCTCCCTGCATTAACTTGGGGACAATGTGGGGCTGGACACTGTGGATGCTCCCTCTACTCTGCAAATTTGGCCTGGCAGGTAGGTCAGCCTGTGCCCTTTTATGGATTATGTGATTCTTTTTGCGTTCTTTGGATAAGAATTGTTAACTTGAGAACAAAGGGACGACACCTAGATATAGGCACACATGGATGGACACTGGGGGATTTGTGGGCTCCCTGAATTTGCGTGGGGGTCTGTATGCATGCTGATATATATTTATGCATGTGCAGATTTTGCAAGATCATATTTTCAAGGGGAGCTACAACCCTCCAAAAGATCAAGATTTGGGCTTCCCTGGTGGCTCAGTGGTTGAGAGTCCGCCTGCCGATGCAGGGGACGCAGGTTCGTGCCCTGGTCCGGGAGGATCCCAAATGCCGCAGAGCGGCTGGGCCCGTGGCCGCTGGGCCTGTGCGTCTGGAACCTGTGCTCCGCAACGGGAGAGGCCGCAGCAGTGAGAGGCCCGCGTACCGCCCGCCCCTCCCCCCCAAAAAAGATTAAGATTCACTGTTTTAGAGTAATGGTTGGTGCTTACCTTGATAATTTCTGTGTTAAGTGCATTGGTTTCATATAAGACGCACACATACAAAAATACCATTTCACACCATTTGCCGTAAATTTCAAGGATAAAAAGGGAAATGAAACACCATATACCTACAATGGTCCAACTCAAAACTATGGGCCTAATACCCATACAACACCTTGCAGGTCTAAGATGTATTACTTTGATCACATATTATGGTAAAAAAAAAAATTAAGACCAGATTTAAAGAAGTGGGGATTGGGCACTGGGGAAGTAGAGAAGACATGTAGTATACATACTAGTCTGCTGAGGCTGCCATAACAAAATACCACAGACTGGGTGGCCTGAGCAACAGAAGTTTATTTTCTCACGGTTGTGGAGACTGGAAGTCCAATGTCAGGGTGCCTACAGAGTTGATTTTCTCTGACACCTCTCTCCTTGGCTTATGGATAACCATCCTCTTGCTGCCTCTTCACATGGTCATCCGTCTGTGTATCTTAATCTCCCCTTATAAGGATACCAGTCAGATTGAATTAGGGCCCACTTTAATGGCCTCATTTTAATTAATACCTCCTTAAATGCCCTATTTCCAAATGTAGTCACCTTCTGAGGTACTGGCAGAGAGATGTGAGTTTTGAGGGGAGGGACATAATTCAGCCCATAACATGTAGTCATTGGGAGTCACCCAGAAGGCAGTTGTGATCTGGAGATAATGAGAATGTCTTCCAGACCTCTGTCCTGGCCTGGCCTGCCCTGCAGCTCCCTGGAGTTACACATGTGGCACTCCAGAGCTTTGTAGATAATACAGGCAGGTAGGCCTGTGTCTCTCTGTCTCATTCAGCCTCTTTTGGCCACCTCAGAAATCAACAGTTGCTCCCAGTTAATCCAATTTAAAGTTCTGGTGATGAGGATCATGACACCGTTCCCCTCGACTTGTCTTTTTCGATCTTAGATCTTTGTCTTCTCTTGCCATGTTTCACTTAATAATTTCCTACATAACTGACTCCAATTTCCACACTACTTCCCTTCTAGACTATTCTTCGCTTGGTCTCAGCCTTGCCCTTCTTTTATTTCAAGACATTTTTCAGAACAAACACTAACTTTACAACAGTACCGAAGTGATAACGAGCATAGCGGGAAGAAGGGAGATCAAGAACAGCTTTTTAATTTTGAAAAATATTCCTTTTGCATGTGGGAAATTCTCTGATAAGCAAGAACATTATCCTTATCTTTCTTACAGGAAAGTTATGACTATTTCTCCTTATTTCTAAAAATAGGGGAAATAGTTATTTCTAGAAATGTAGAAATATGGTTATATGTTTTTTCTTAAGAAGGGGAGAAGGATAGATGTGTGAGAGGGGCAAATCTAGACTTCAGTTGTCCATGTTTAAAAAACAAACATTCTGTTTTAATTTTAAATTTACACAAATATTGTGAACATAGTGTAGAGAATTCTTATATACCCCTCATCCAGTTTCCCTCATTGTTACTATTTTATAATACCATAGTGTATTTGACGAAACTAAGAAACTGATACTAGCACCCGACTATCAAGTAAATTCCAGACTTTATTTGGATTTCACTAGTTTTTCCTTAATGTTCTCTTTCTGTTCTGGGATCTAATTCAGGGTAGCATACTGCATTGAACTGTCATGTCTCCTTAGTCACTTCTGGTCGGTGACAGTTTTTTAGTTTTCCCTTATTTCTCATGACCTTGGCAGTCTTGAGGAGTACTGCCAGTACTCCTGTTTTTGTTTTTTTTTATTGTTTTTTTTTCTGCTGTACGCGGGCCTCTCACTGTTGTGGCCTCTCCCGTTGTGGAGCACAGGCTCCGGACGCACAGGCTCAGCGGCCATGGCTCAAGGGGCCGGCCGCTCCGCGGTATGTGGGATCTTCCCGGACCAGGGCACGAACCCGTGTCCCCTGCATCGGCAGGTGGACTCTTAACCACTGTGCCACCAGGGAAGCCCCCTGTTGTTTTTTTTAACATCTTTATTGGAGTATAATTGCTTTACAATTATTGTTGTGTTAGTTTCTGCTGTATAACAAAGTGAATCAGCTATATGTATACATATGTCCCCATATCCCCTCCCTCTTGCATCTCCCACCCACCCTCCCTATATCACCCCTCTGGGTGGTAAAAAAGCACCGAGCTGATCTGCCTGTGCAATGCAGCTGCTTCCCACTAGCTATCTATTTTACATTTGGTAGTGTATACATGTCAGTGCTACTCTCTCACTTCGTCCCAGCTTCCCCTTCCCCTTCCCTGTGTCCTCAAGTCCATTCTCTACGTCTTCGTCTTTATTCCTGTCCTGCCGCTAGGTTCTTCAGAACCGTTTTTTTCTTTTTTCTTTTTTTTTTTAAGATTCCATATATATGCATTGGCATACAGCATTTGTTTTTCTCTTTCTGACTTACTTCACTCTGTATGACAGACTCTAGGTCCATCCACCTCACTACAAATAACTCAATTTCATTTCTTTTTATGGCTGAGTAACATTCCATTACTCAGATATGTGCCACATCTTCTTTATCCATTCATCTGGCGATGGACACTTAGGTTGCTTCCATGTCCTGACTATCGTAAATAGAGCTGCAATGAACATTGTGGTACATGACTCTTCTTGAATTATGGTTTTCTTGGGGTATATGCCCAGTAGTGAGATTGCTGGGTCATTTGGTAGTTCTATTTTTAGTTTCTTAAGGAACCTCCATACTGTTCTCCATAGTGGCTGTATCAACTTACATTCCCACCAACAGTGCAAGAGGGTTCCCTTTTCTCCAACTCTCTCCAGCTTTTATTATTTGTAGATTTTTTGATGATGGCCATTCTGACTGGTGTGAGGTGACACCTCATTGTAGTTTTGATTTTCATTTCTCTAATGATTAGTGATGTTGAGCATCCTTTCATGTGTTTGTTGGCAATCTGTATATCTTCTTTGGAGAAATGTCTATTTAGGTCTTCTGCCCATTTTTGGATTGGGCTTTTTGTTTTTTTGATATTGAGCTGTGTGAGCTGCTTGTATATTTTGGAGTTGAATCCTTGTCAGTTGCTTCGTTAGCAAATATTTTCTCCCATTCTGAGTCGTCTTGTTTATGGTTTTCTTTGCTGTGCAAAAGCTTTTAAGTTTCATTAGGTCCCATTTGTTTACTTTTGTTTTTATTTCCCTTTCTCTAGAAGGGGGGTCAAAAAGGATCTTGCTGTGATTTATGTCGTAGAGCGTTCTGCCTATGTTTTCCTCTAAGACTTTTATAGTGTCTGGCCTTGCATTTAGGTCTTTAATCCATTTTGAGTTTATTTTTGTGTATGGTGTTATGTTTTTTTTTTGTTTGTTTGTTTGTTTTGCGGTACGCAGGCCTCTCACTGTTGTGACCTCTCCCATTGCGGAGCAACAGGCTCCGGACACGCAGGCTCAGCGGCCATGGCTCACGGGCACAGCCGCTCCGCGGCATGTGCGATCTTCCGGGACTGGGGCACGAACCCATGTCCCCTGTATCGGCAGGCGGACTCTTAACCACTGAGCCACCAGGGAAGCCCGTGTATGGTGTTATGGAGTGTTCTAATTTCATTCTTTTACATGTAGCTGTCCAGTTTTCCCAGCACCACTTATTGAAGAGGCTGTCTTTTCTCCATTGTATGTTCTTGCCTCCTTTATCAAAGAAAAGGTGACCATATGTGCATGGGTTTATGTCTGGGCTTTCTATCCTGTTCCATTGATGCATGTTTCTTTTATTGTGCCAGTACCATACTGTCTTGATTACTGTAGCTTTGTAGTATAGTCTGAAGTCAGGCAGCCTGATTCCTCCAGCTCTGTTTTTTGTTCTCAAGATTGCTTTGGCTATTCGGGGTCTTTTGTGTTTCCATACAAATTGTGAAATTTTTTGTTCTAGTTCTGTGAAAAATCCCATTGGTAGTTTTATAGGGATTGCATTGAATCTGTAGATTGCTTTGGGTAGTATAGTCATTTTCACAATGTTGATTCTTCTAATCCAAGAATATGGTATATCTCTCCATCTCTTTGTATCATGTTTAATTTCTTTCATCAGTGTCTTATAATTTTCTGCATACAGGTCTTTTGTCTCCTTAGGTAGGTTTATTCCTAGGTATTTTAGTCTTTTTGTTTCGATAGTAAATGGGAGTGTTTCCTTAATTTCTCTTTCACATTTTTCATCATTAGTGTATAGGAATGCAAGAGGTTTCTGTACATTAATTTTGTATCCTGCTACTTTACCAAATTCGTTGATTAGCTCTAGTAGTTTTCTGGTGGCATCTTTAGGATTCTCTATGTATAGTATCATGTCATCTGCAAACAGTGACCGTTTTACTTCTTTTCCAACTTGGATTCCTTTTATTTCTTTTTCTTCTCTAATTGCTGTGGCTAGAGCTTCCAAAACTATGTTGAATAATAATGGTGGGAATGGCAACCTTGTGTTGTTCCTGGTCTTAGTGGAAATGGTTTCAGTTTTTCACCACTGAGAATGATGTTGGCTGTGGGTTTGTCATATATGGCCTTTATTATGTTGAGGTAGGTTCCCTCTATGCCTACTTTCTGGAGAATTTTTTAAATCATAAATTGGTGTTGAATTTTGTCAAAAGCTTTTTCTGCATCTATTGAGATGCTCATATGGTTTTTATCCTTCAGTTTGTTAATATGGTGTATCACATTGATTGATTTGCATATATTGAAGTTTCCTTGCATTCCTGGGGTAAAACCCAGTTGATCATGGTGTGTGATCCTGTTCATATGCTGCTGGATTCTGTTTGCTAGTATTTTGTTGAGGAGTTTTGCATCTATGTTCATCAATAATATTGGCCTGTAGTTTTATTTCTTTGGTATCAGGGTAATGGTGGCCTCATGGAATGAGTTTGGAAGTGTTCCTCCCTCTGCTATATTTTGGAAGAGTGTGAGAAGGTTAGGTGTTAGCTCTTCTGTAAATGTTTGATAGAATTCGCCTGTGCAGCCATCTGGTCCTGGGCTTTTGTTTGTTGGAATATTTTTAATCACAGTTTCAATTTCACTGCTTGTGATTGGTCTGGTCATATTTTCTGTTTCTTCCTGGTTCAGTCTAGGAAAGCTGTGCTTTTCTAAGAACTTGTCCATTTCTTCCTGGTTGTCCATTTTATTGGCATAGAGTTGCTTGTAGTATTCTCTTAGGATGCTTTGTATTTCTGCGGTGTCTGTTATAACTTCTCCTTTTTCATTTCTAATTTTATTGATTTGAGTCCTCTCCCTCTTTTGCTTGATGAGACTGCCTAATGGTTTATCAGTTTTATCTATCTTCTCAAAGAACCAGCTTTTAGTTTTATTGATCTTTGCTACTGTTTTCTTTGTTTCTATTTCATTTATTTCTGCTCTGATCTTTATGATTTCTTTCCTTCTGCTAACTTTGGGTTTTGTTTGTTCTTCTTTCTCTAGTTCCTTTAGATATAAGGTTAGATTGTTTATTTGAGATTTTTCTTGTTTCTTGAGGTAGGC
This sequence comes from Monodon monoceros, assembly GCF_005190385.1. NCBI lineage: Eukaryota > Metazoa > Chordata > Mammalia > Artiodactyla > Monodontidae > Monodon > Monodon monoceros. Next base: position 43,505,948 of record NW_021703768.1, read on the forward strand.
CTGTATAGCTATCAGCTTCCCTCTTAGAACTGCTTTTGCTGCATCCCATAGGTTTTGGATTGTCGTGTTTTCATTGTCATTTGTCTCTATGAATTTTTTGATTTCCTCTTTGATTTCTTCAGTGATCGCTTGGTTCTTCAGTAACGTATTGTTTAGCCTCCATGTGTTTGTGGTTTTTGCTTTTTTTCCCCTTAATTGATTTCTAATCTCATAGCATTGTGGTCAGAAAAGATGCTTGATATGATTTCAATTTTTTAAAATTTACCGAGGCTTGCTTTGTGACCCAAGATGTGATCTATCCTGGAGAATGTTCCGTGCGCAGTTGAGAAGAAAGTGTAATCTCTTGTTTTTGGATGAAATGTCCTATAAATATCAATTAAATCTGTCTGGTCTATTGTGTCATTTAAAGCTTCTGTGTCCTTATTTATTTTCATTTTGGATGATCTGTCCATTGGTGTAAGTGAGGTGTTAAAGTCCCCCACTATTATTGTGTTACTGTCGATTTCCTCTTTTATAGCTGTTAGCAGTTGCCTTATGTATTGAGGTGCTGCTATATTGGGTGCATATATAGTTATAATTGTTATATCTTCTTTGATTGATCCCTTGATCATTATGTAGTGTCCTTCCTTGTCTCTTGTAACATTCTTTATTTTAAAGTCTATTTTATCTGATAAGAGTATTGGTACTCCAGCTTTCTTTTGATTTCCATTTTCATGTTATATCTTTTTCCATCCCCTCACTTTCAGTCTGAATGTGTCCCTAGGTCTGAAGTGGGTCTCTTGTAGACAGCATATATATGGGTCTTGTTTATGTATCCATTCAGTAAGCCTGTGTCTTTTGGTTGGAGCATTTAATCGATTCACGTTTAAGGTAATTATCAATATGTATGTTCCTATTACCATTTTCTTAATCACTTTGGGTTTGTTTTTGTAGGTCCTTTTCTTCTCTTGTGTTTCCCACTTAGAGAAGTTCCTTTAGCATTTGTTGTAGAGCTGGTTTGCTGGTGCTGAATTCTCTTAGCTTTTGCTTGTCTGTAAAACTTCTGATTTCTCCATCGAACCTGGATGAGATCCTTGCTGGTTAGAGTAATCTTGGTTGTAGGTTTTTCCATTTCATCACTTTAAGTATATCATGCCACTCCCTTCTGGCTTGTAGAGTTTCTGCTGAGAAATCAGCTGTTAACCTTATGGGAGTTCCCTTGTATGTTATTTGTCATTTTTCCCTTGCTGCTTTCAATAATTTTTCTTGGTATTTAATTTTTGCCAATTTGATTACTATGTGTCTCAGCGTGTTTCTCCTTGGTTTTATCCTGTACGGGACTCTCTGTGCTTCCTGGACTTGGGTGGCTATTTCCTTTCCCATGTTGGGGAAGTTTTTGATTATAATCTCTTCAAATATTTTTTCTGGTCCTTTCTCTCTCTCTTCTCCTTCTGGGACCCCTATAATGCAAATGTTGTTGCATTTAATGTTGCCCCAGAGGTCTCTTAGGCTGTCTTCATTTCTTTTCATTCATTTTTCTTTATTCTGTTCTGCAGTAGTGAATTCCCCCATTCTGTCTTCCATGTTACTTATCCGTTCTTCTGCCTCAGTTATTCTGCTATTGATTCCTTATAGTGTAATTTTCATTTCAGTTATTGTATTGTTCTTCTCTGTTTGTTCTTTAATTCTTCTAGGTCTTTGTTAAACATTTCTTGCATCTTCTCGATCTTTGCCTCCATTTATTTTCCGAGGTCCTGGATCATCTTCACTATCATTATTCTGAATTCTTTTTCTGGAAGGTTGCTTATCTCTACTTCATTTAGTTGTTTTTCTGGGGTTTTATCTTGTCCCTTCATCTGGTACATAGCCCCCTGCCTTTTCATCTTGTCTATCTTTCTGTGAATGTGGTTTTTGTTCTGCAGGCTGCAGGATTGTAGGTGTTCTTGCTTCTGCTCTCTGCCCCCTGGTGGATGAGGCTATCTAAGAGCCTTGTGTAAGTTTCCTGATGGGAGGAACTGGTGGTGGGTAGAGCTGACTGTTGCTCTGGTGGGCAGAGCTCCGTAAAACTTCAGTCTGCTTCTCTGCTGATCGGTGGGGCTGGGTTCCCTCCCTGTTGGTTGTTTGGTCTGAGGCAACCCAACAGTGGAGCCTACTTGGGCTCTTTGGTGGGGCTAATGACAGACTCTGGAAGAGCTCACACCAAGGAGTGCTTCCCAGAACTTCTGCTGTCAGTGTCCTTGTCCCCACGGTGAGCCACAGCCACCCCCTGCCTCTGCAGGAGACCCTCCAACACTAGCAGGTAGGTCAGGTTCAGTCTCCCCTGGGATCACTGCTCCTTCCCCCGGGTCCCGATGCACACACTACTTTCTGTGTGCCTTCCAGTAGTGGAGTCTCCGTTTCTCCCAGTCCTGTCAAAGTCTTGCAATCAAATCCTGCTAGCCTTCAAAGTCTGATTCTCTAGGAATTCCTCCTCCTGTTGCCAGACCCCCAGGTTCAGAAGCCTGACGTGGGGCTCCGAACCTTCACTCCAGTGGGTGGACTTCTGTGGTATAAGTGTTCTCCAGTCTGTGATTCACCCACCCAGCAGTTATGGGATTTGATTTTACTGTGATTGCGCCCCTCCTACCATCTCTTTGTGGCTTCTCCTTTGTCTTTGGATGTGGGGTATCTTATTTGGTGAGTTCCCGTTTCTTCCTGTCGATGCTTGTCCAGCAGCTAGTTGTGATTCCAGTGCTCTCGCAAGAGGGAGTGAAAGCATGTCCTTCTGCTCCGCCATCTTGGTTCCTCTCTATATAATCTCTTTATCAGTTATCTATGTCATTCCCAGCTTTAATATATGTGAATGTTATATCTTAGAGGATATGAGATGTCACATTCCAATCCAGATTTGAATGATAAATTATATTATGATGGGGTCTATTGTAGTTTTATTTTACATTACCTTTAGTCATCAGATCCAAGGGAAATTTTATTATTTTATTTTTACTTTTGCACTAAATAATTGAGATTTTATTTTTTCACAAAGTACAAAGCTTTGCACCACATTACAGTAGTGTTCTAACACAAGAAAATCCCAGTGTTTTCATTGGGAGGGGAGGAATGATTTATATATAGGATACTGATTTTATAGATTGCTAGTTACTTTTGACCTTTGGTTGATTCCAGTCCTTCAGTCACGAAATGAAGACATCATTGCAATGTTGCCATCCCGCCACTCTGCCCCTCACTCCTGCTGCCTCCCTCGAGCAAATCCTTTCCAACTGCATTTTCTAAACAGGCAGCCTAGCTCATGTCACCATCTACTGCTGCAATTGCCTCCAGTCTGTGTTGAGCACCTCACTCTTGTTCCTTCCAGCTCCACATGGCCTGGATCTGTGGCGAGTCCTGGGACTAGCCGAGGTGGATGGAAGAAGGCCAGTGCAGTTGCTGTGGAAGGTGACCTCCCTCTGGGTTATTTATTTACAGTTTCTGTTTAAAAGCCTTGGTCTCTTACACCTCTAAGAACTGTGATTATTGGCATTTTACCTCCTTAATTTCCTTCCCTAGAGGCTTTGATGCCCCAAATCTCACAACCGTTTCCCATCTCCAAAAAGCCCTATAAGTCATTTTGTAGATGGCCTAAATGTGAATTACAGACCCTGGCCCCTCTTATTTGGTCTGAAATGTTAACATTTGGGGCAGGTACAAAGTGTAAGTGCAGGAGGCACCTTGACCTTCTGGAGAAGACTGTCACTGGCTGGCCTCCACTAGAAGGCAATGTAATATATAGCCCCACCGCCACAGTGGAGAAGAGCACTGACTTGCGGTGAGCTTACTGGTGTGTCCTGAAGTTACTGCCAACATATACTGCACAAGTGACTTCCTGAGTACTGGGATAGTGGGGTGCAAGGATAGAAGAAGCGTCCTTTGTAGGATGGAGGCCGGGGAGTGAGGAACAAAGGAGGAGCCAGGTGGGTAATGCAGAGGAGATGAGCGAGCAGGAAGAGATGAGAGGAGATGGTAAGAAAAAGGACAGAAAAGGAGGGGAAGAAGCAGGAAAGGAAAAGGGCAAACAGAGGGAAAAAGCAGCCAGGAAATAGGAGAGAGGAGGTAGGGAGGTGGGGGAAAGAAGAGAGGGAGGAGAGCAATGAGATGCCAAAACTCTTTGGTGTGTCTCCAGAATTCTCAGGTAATACTCATCGGGTTATCTCATACTTGCTCAAGTTCAGGCAAGTTTAAAATCCTTTTGAAAATGGAGAAATCACCCTGTTTTTCCAAATGACATTCCAATCCCAATCACTTCAGGGTTGGAGCATTCTTCTACCTTTCTCCTTTCCCTTCCCACCCCAAGGGCTGAGGGGCACCCTCAGAGGCAGCAGGCAAGGGAAAGCATAGCCAGTGGCATTGGGAAATCTTTGAGAATCAATGCCAGATGTTGTGGGTTCTTTCTCAGTTATCAAGTGTGGAAACGAATGATTCTGTCAACGTATTTTTTTATATAGATTTTATTTTTATTTATCTATTTTTGGCTGCATTGGGTCTTCATTGCTGCACACAGGCTTTCTCTAATTGCGGTGAGTGGGGGCTACTCTTTGTTGTGGTGCGTGGGCTTCTCATTGCTGTGGCTTCTCTTGTTGTGGAGCATGGGCTCTAGGCGCATGGGCTTCAGTAGTTGTGGCTCACAGGCTCTAGAAAGCAGGCTCAGTAGTTGTGGCCACAGACTTAGTTGCTCCGTGGCATGTGGGATCTTCCCGGACCAAGGATCGAACCCGTGTCCCCTGCATTAGCAGGTGGATTCTTAACCACTGCATCACCAGAGAAGCCCTGTCAACATATTTTTGAGGTAGGAAAGTAAACAGTGGCACATACCGCGTGAGGCCAGACCCACGTGGGTCAAGTAGGCCAACCTGTGAAGTAGGTGAGATGGACTTCAATGCCCTCCTTCCCCTCGCCTGGGGGCTGGTCTTCCTTTTGCTTCAATAGGAGAGTTTTCTATGAATTAGAGCTGCTTAAAAAAGAATGGACTAAAATTAGATAGTGGTGATGGTTACACAACTCTGTGAATATACTAAAAGCCAATGAATTGTACACTTCAAAAAGGTGAATTTTCTGGTGTGTGAATTATATCTCAATAAAGCTGTTACTGGCACAGGGTATGTTATGCATCCTGGAAGGGTAATTACCTGATTGTAGTTTAGCACCTTATAGTTGATATTACCTCCCAACCCGATTCCCACCATTTATGACTGTCTCAATGCCTTTCTTTCTTTGCTTTTGGCAATAAATTTTGTTTCCTCTGTGTTCAGAAGGCAAAAGGAGCCCTGGTCCTGGAGAAAACTCTAGGCTACCAACATATGGTATTTTCCAGAAAACAGCACTAACCTCACAGAGACAATGAACACCACTAACCAGCAGCTTAAATTGTATCTGGGAGGCAAGACCTACCGGGTATATGTGATTTCTTACAATTCTCTTGGGGAGTCTCCAGTGGCCACGCTTAGGATTCCAGCTATTGATGAAAAGTGTAAGTATAACATAAACTTCTTACTTAGATGCCTGACCCCATCCAAATGTCCAAGGAGTACTCCCTGTCCTTTCAGAGGCTGCTGTTTCTCTAGAGTCAAAATGATTCTGAAGTGAGGACTTTTTAGGTTATGGGGGAGCGATCATAATCTTTGAGTAATTCACGAACCTCTTGAAATAAAGTTCCTTTGGAACAAAGCCTGTGTTGAAAATCAGAGACTTCATAAATCATATGATACAAAGTCATGAGCCTAGAAGTTCTACATGCAGCCTGTATTTATTTTGTTCTGAGTCAGTGTAAGCTGGGTTAAGTCATAAAAATCTGTCAGATCTGCCACATTTATCCTCAGTGGCTGAAACCTCTCTTTTGAAATCTTCCCGTCACAGGATTGACTGCAACCCAGGCGTGGTTTGCTCACTCCTGTTTTCTTCCTTTTCTCCTTTCCATTTGACTATCAAGTTAGGGAAATTTCTAATGTTTATACTTTCCAATAAATTGCTCGTTACACCTTTAATTAAGTAATTTTAGGAATGTTACTGCTCCCAGGTAAACTCATATTTTGTATTCTGTTTTGGAATAAAATAGCTTCTTTGAGTCTTAGTCAAGGAATTGCAAGCAATGGATTCCCTCTTCCCTGCTTTATTTTTCTCTATAGATCTTACTATTCCTCATTCTATAGATTTTCTCATTTATTTTGATTATTACCTATCTCTCCATCAATAGGATGCAAGTTCCACAAGAGCAGAGACTTTTCTTTTTGGTCTCTTCTTCTCATTTTCTTTCTCCTCCTGGTCCTCCTCTCCTCCTCCTCCTCCATTTCCAAAATCTAGAATAAACACAGCAGTTGGCATAGAAAAGACGCTCAGTAACTATTTGTTGAAACACACCATAGCTAGGGAATGCACTCTCCAATTCTCCATCTCGCTCTGTTTGCTTAGATCTAGAATTATATCAGGCATTTACACTACCAGCGCTAGACTTGTCTGCCTGTGCTTTCTTCTTTCTCTTCTTTTTTTTAATCATAGTAGTTTTTATTTTTATTTATTTTTAAATTTTTAAATATTTATTTATCTGTTTTTGGCTATGTTGGGTCTTAGTTGAGGCACGTGGGATCTTTCGTCGTGGCACGTGGGCTCTTCATTGCGGTGCACGGGCTTCTCTCTAGTTGTAGCGAGTGAGCAGGCTCCAAAGTGCGCAGGCTCAGTAGTTGCAGTGTGCTGGCTTAGTTGCCCCATGGCATGTGGGATCTTAGTTCCCTGACCAGGGATCGAGTCCGCACCCCCTGCATTGGAAGGCAGATTCTTAACCACTTGGACCACCAGGGAAGTCCCTCTTCTTTCTCTTCTTAAACTTAACCCATGTCTTCTTTTGCCTCATTTTAGAACTCCTAGATATATATTTCGTGTGTGTGTGTTTTGAGCTACAGTCAGTATTTGATATTGTTTTAGTCAGTGTTTGCCACAGCCCTTAGTTCCTGGCATCCTAGTTCCTGCCTGTCCAATACCCCTGGTGATGAAGTTTCCGACAAATGTGTGTGTCACTGAACACACATTCTGTGTTAACAGAGGCACTGACGAATAGTAATCGTAGTTTCCTGGTGTGGCCCTGTAGTGGGAGGCAGGAAAGGGTAGGGAATAAAAACATGGGCTGTAGAGTCTAGCAGCTCTGGATTCAAATCTTTGCTCTTTCACTAGATACCATAAACATTGGGCAAATTATCTAACCTCTCTAAACCTTAGCTACTTATTAAATGGGCTTTTAGTTATACCTCCCTCATAAGGCTACTGTGAATATTAAATGAGACTGTGTATAGAATGCTTTGTCTAGTGCTAATTATTATTATTGTGATTCTTAACAGAATGTCTAACTAATTGAATTTCTATTAGACGTGGATTACCAACTATAAAAATATCATAAAATACACTTTAAGATTATGCTAAATTCACACAGCGTTTTTTATTTTTCCCAATTCTGAAGGTATTTGCTTTATGTCACAAGTATTGGCACAATCATCAGTTATCATGGTTCCAGACCAAGTGTAGGCAAACTATAGCTTGTGGGTCAAACCTGGCCTGACACCTGTTTTTGTAAATAAAGTTTTATTGGAACACAACCACACCTATTCGTTTTTACATCGTCTATGTCTCCCTTTGTGCAACAATGGCAGATCTGAGTAGTTGCAACAGAGGCCTGCAAAACCTAAAATGTTTATATTTGGCCCTATATAGACCTCTTTACAGGTCCTGGTCCTAGACATATATAAGAAAGTAATGCTCTATAGAATTTTGTTTAATAAAGTAGAGTCAACTGGAAAATAGTTATAATAATAATTGTAAGTTTAACAATCATTAAGTAAGTATAATTATCCAATATTGTCCATTAGGATATATCAGACATTGTGCTAAGATGGTATAGGTTAATCTGATTTTAGCCTTGAAATGACCCATGGGGTAGGTGCTATTAGATTCACTTTATAGCTGATGAAGCTGAGATTCAGGAAAGCTTAGTAATTTGCTCAGAGTCTCTCAAGTGGAATTCAAGCCCAGGTCTGCATATTCCAAACTTGTACAATGTACTTTATCCAGAGCCTTGGACTTGGTATTAATAAAGTGACTTAGAAATCTGGCTGTGTGACACTGAACTGGTCAGTGTGTGTGTGTTCTGCTGGTTTGTGTGAACTGCTGTGAAATCAGACTTTCAGCCTGACTGGAACAGCGACTAAGGCTGCTTAGAGGCTATGAGCAGGGGAGGGCAGGGAGGAGAAAGCAGGAGCCCTAAGGCTCAGGTGGGGTTGATTTCCTGGCTCTGTGCTCCTTGCCCCCGCTCCAGCTTCACATTTTCCCCATGCCTCAGTTGCCCTTCCTCAGAGCTACCCTTTCAGGTAGACAAATTCTCTGGCCTTACTTCTAGACCAGAAGCTGGAGTCTCTCATAAAGGCCTGGTTTGGGGAAAGGCTCCGCCAACTGTGGCCTTCAGGAACAGAAGCTCCTAAATATACACACACCCCACTGGGGCTTGCTGCATAGAAATAGCGGAATTCAGTACCCCCCGGCCCCCTACATCAAATCTCTACCCTTGCCTAGGCTTCCAGCTTCAAGAGGAATTTTTGTTATTTTGAGGGACTCTGTCTCCTCTTCTGCCCTCATCCAGGACTATACGTTTTTTTTTTTGTTTGTTTGTTTGTTTTCGGTACACAGGGCCTCTCACTGTTGTGGCCTCTCCCATTGCAGAGCACAGGCTCCGGACCTGGCTCATGGGCCCAGCCGCTCCGCGGCATGTGGGATCTTCCTGGACCGGGGCACGAACCCGCGTCCCCCGCATCGGCAGGCGGACTCTCAACCACTGCGCCACTAGGGAAGCCCCAGGACCATCTTTGATGTTCATTTAAACATACTTCCTGTGGATTTCAATTTTGTAGGCTCAGGTGTGTTGTAGGTGGTGAGGAGTAGATGAAGGAAAGAGCCACACGCAGTGGTCTTCTGAGCCCCACTCCTTCATGCCCTCTTTCCCTGCTTCCCTACACCTCCAATAGTCCTCTCTTCTGTGTGTTCAGAACATTGCCAATAAGGGAGCTCTCTGATTTGATTAAATCCCTGGTAAGGGATTTGAAGCCACATGTTCAACTTTTCTATTAAAGGAACCCTGCGGACTGTTTCCCCACCTGCGTTTTTTGCTAGGCCTGCAGAAAACATAGTCATTTACATATTGGTCCACACCTAGGTGCTTTGGATGGATGTGTCTTTCTGCTACAGACACAATTCTTTCTACCTTGAGAATAGGACTCCGTAGCCAGGTTGTATAGCGCCAGCCTAGACAATTGAAATTTGAAACCATCACCCTGGTATGATTTTAGGGTCACCATCTTCCAGCTTCCCAGCCACAGAATTACAGGTGCCTGAAATTCTACCTTTAGAGATTCATTCTTTGTCTCAGGCTTGCTTTCCTTTTGACTTGCAGAGACACGAGAGCTACCCTGTAAGTCGTCTTAGTCATCAACCTTCTAGTAAGATTCTTTGCTGGAAATAGGTAAAATTGGGGAAGATAACAAAACATGAAGAAGGCAGTTCATCAAATATTGAGGGTAAGGAAAAGGGACACAATAAAAGCAGTAAAAACAGTATCATAGGGGAAGGCCGCAGTGGGGATCCTGAACTTTGACCTTCTTTACACTTTGGGCAGTGAATGGATGTTAATGTTGTTGGTGCATTTGGAGGATGAGTTAGGTGTTGTGAAGCAGTCCTCTTTTCTCCTTTCAGCATTTCAGTGCATCGAGGCCATGCAGACCTGCTTCACTCAGGACCAGCTGGTGATGGAGTGGCAAAGCTCTGTTCTGGAGGTAGATACATGGATGATTGAGTGGGTCCCAGATTTGGACACAGAGTCCTCGACCATTTCCTGGGAATCTGTGTCTCAGACCAGGAACTGGACAATCCAGCAGGGTAGCCAGTGCGGAGCCCACAAATTCCCTCTGTGTAGGGTTCAGTTTCATTTTCATCAGTTTTTAAATCCTTAACTTTGGCTTCAAAACTGTAAATGTGAGTAATGAATTTGACAAGCTAGGGCAAGCTTAAGGAAGTGTACTTCTTGACATTTCCCAGCAATACTAGAATAGGAAGCCATAGGTATCAGACCAGGCATCTGGTGTGTTTCCAGGTGGAAAACACCATCTTGACACCCACCATCAGAGAGCTCTTCCCAGATATCTTGATCACGTGGATAACACCAGAGTTTGTATCCCATCTGTCCTACCCAGGGCACCTCCTTCAGTTCTGGTTGCCTGTTTAAGATCTAGGCCCCTTCCCCAGGTGATTGATACAGGGAATAGCCTTCTTTTCAAGAAAGCCCCTGCTCCATGTAAGACACATAAGTGAGGCTTTACTCTCCAACCATTTCTTAATAGCATCCACATGAAGAGTTATGCTTATGTAGGGATGCAGACAGAAGAGGTACAATTTATGGTACCTGAGTTCTCTAGGGTGATACACTATTGAAAGAAGGGTTAAGTTTATTCTGTAGTGCCCCCAAATCATGTAACAAAATCAGTGATGGAGGAGAGACTGGAGCTCTTACTTCTCCTTTCCTGGGTGGCTCTGTCATTTTGTCAGAGTGGTGCAGGTTTAGTTCTAATAATTAATTTTAAAATATTAGAAATGGAATAGACATTAGAGACCATCCAACCTAACTTCCTTATTTTCCATATGTGGAAACTATAGAAAAATAAAATATCTTCTGTAAGTCATAGGCCATAAGTCTTAGTCTAGCTTTCCTTCTTCTATGCCATGCTCTGCACCTAATGCTTGTTTCTCTCTCTTCCCACTCTCTCTGTCCCCCTCTCTCTCTCTCTTTCTCCCTCTCCTTTCCTCTACGTCTCCCTCCCTCCCCAACCTTCCCTCTCTCTCTCTCCCCCCTCCCCTTTTTCCACAGATGAACTAAAACCTTTCCGGTGCTATAACATCTCTGTGTATCCAATGTTGCAAGATTGAGTGGGTGAGCCATATTCTATCCAGGCTTATGTCAAAGAAGGTGGTATGTATGGACAAGTTTCTGTTGAGGAAAGGAAACACTGGGACCTGTCCAACATTTACACAAGGCTGTGAAGGCCTGTAGCTTGTTCACAGTTGCTTTAGTGCCCATCCGTGCTGCACCTTAGCTCGTAGTAAGCTATGTATGTTTGACCCAGTTGTGGTCACGGTATGGATTCACTGAATTTTTTTTTTTGGCTGCACTGTGTGGCATGTGGGATCTTAGTTCCCCGACTAGGGATCGAACCTGCATCCCCTGCATTGGAAGCGTGGAGTCTCAACTACTGGACCACCAGGGAAGTCCCTGGATTCACTGAATTTTAAAGCTGGAGTAGACATTAGAGATCATCAAGTCCAAGCCCTTCATCTCACAAATGGAAAATTGAGGCTCAGAGAGGTGAAATAACTTGCCCAAAGTCACAAAGAAACTTAGTGCAAATAGCGCTGTAAGCAGAAACAACATTTAGCTAAGACTAAGTTAGGAACCCTAAGAGTTATTCGTAACTTGGAGATGCTAAAAAATTATTTTTAATTGTGTAGTGATAAGCCAGGGTTTTATTGGCAAACCACTCAGACTTTATCTTTTTGAAAGTTAACATCTTCCAGATTCAACCTTAGGAAATATATCCTGTCACTCAGAGGTAGCCCATGGAGGCATACTCTTTAATTGTTTGATAATAGCTATTACAGGTATGAATGAAAGAGCTGGGCTCCAAATCAGAGTGAGAGGTCTTGTTCTCTGGTCTTGGACACTGCTTCCTTTCCTGTTCAAGATGGATGATTCTAGACGACAATTTTCTCAAACAAACCAACTCGTCAGTTCCCTACTCTTCCCCCACCTCCCACCCCCAGCACTGATTAGTCTGAGGACTCGCCAGAGATTTTGTGGGGCAAGGATCTGCTGGGGTGTAATTCGGTGTTTATTATTTATCTCCCTGTCCTATAAAGGTCCATCAGCAGGTCCCATGACAAAGGCGGAGAACATTGGTGTGGAGACGGTCACAATTACATGGAAGGAGTCCCAAGAGTCAGAGAAATGGTTTCATCAACAACTGTACCGTATTTTACCAAGCTGAAGATGGAAAGGAATTCTGTAAGTGAGCTTATAGACAAGTTGAAAGAACCCCAAGCCCCAGATAGATGCTATGGATAGACCTGCTATAGGGGTGACTCCCATGGCTGGTGCCCTGCCACCTTGCAGGAATCACTCAGCTTCTTTGAGCTTCTCTGAAAATGGGGCCAAGGGCACCCACCTCTTGAGATTTTTAGAGTCAGGTGAGAGTGAAATGACTGTACCTGAGAGTCCGGTAGGAACCAGAGGGCTTGATATAATTTGTGCCTGTCAGGCCGTGAACAGGTGGGCCTTCTGGGAGCTTCCTGACCTTTATTCCAGAGTGGGGCATAACCTGGATTAAACGCTGGAGGGGGACAGACCCTGTTTGGTGGCACTTACTTCAGTGCGGGACCCTTTACCATGACTCCTACTGTCCACTGCTTTTTTCTTGCGTCTACAATATTGCCTAACATCCTAAGTTCTGGGCTAGGCTTGGATTCCCATTTAGGCTAATTTGTTGTTGTTACAGTAAAATACATATAACACAAAACTTACCACTTTAAACATTTGAAAGTGTACAATTTAGTGGCATTAAGTACATCCATAATGTTGTGCAACCATTACCACTACCTATTTCCACCCCAGATAGAAACCCTGTACCCATTCAGTCACTACCTTACCCTTGTCCCACAGTCCCTGGCAACCACAAAGTTGCTTTCTGTTTCTATGGATTTACCTATTCTGGATATTTCATATACACAGAATCATACAACATGTGGCCTTTTTTTGCCTGGCTTCTTTCACCTAGCATAATGTGTTCAAAGTTCATCCATGTTCTAGCATGTATTAGCACCTCATTCCTTTTCATGGCTAAATAATTTTCTACTATATGGATAAACATTTTGTTTATCCATTCATCAGCTGGTGGGACATTTGGGTTGTTTTCATCTTTTAGCCAGTGTGATTAATGCTGCTGTGAACATTGGTGTACAACTATCTGTTTGAATCTCTGCTTTTTATTCCTTGGGGTGTATTACTAGGAGTAGACTTGCTGGGTCATATGGTAATTCTAGTTTAACTTATTTAAGAGCCACCAAACTCTTTTCATAGCAGCTACACCAATTTACATTTCTACCAGCAATATATATGAGAATTGTAATTTCTCCATATCCTTACCAACACTGGATATTTTCCATTTAAAAAAAAAGTGTGGCTATCCTAGTGGGTGTAAAGTGTTATTTCAATGTGGTTTTGATTTGTACTTCCTTAGTAACTAATGATGTAGAGCATCTTTGTACTTGCTCTTTGGCCATTTGTGTATCTTTGGAGAAAGTCTTTTCAGACTCTTTGCCATTTTTATTTATTTTTATTTTTTTTGTGGTACGCGGGCCTCTCACTGCTGTGGCCTCTCCCGTTGTGGCGCACAGGCTCTGGACGCGCAGGCCCAGCGTCCATGGCTCACGGGCCCAGTCGCTCCGCGGCATGTGGGATCCTCCCGGACCCGGGCGTGAACCCGTGTCCCCTGCATCGGCAGGTGGACTCTCAACCACTGCGCCACCAGGGAAGCCCTGCCATTTTTAAATGGGGTTGTTTGTCTTCCAGTGTTGAGCTGTTAGAGTTTTGTGGGGTTCTTTTTAACATATTCTGGATACAGATTCCTTATCAAATATATGATTTGCAAATATTTTCCCATTCTGTGAGTTGTTTTTTCACTCTCTTGATAGTGTCTTTTGATGCACAACAACTTTTAATTTTGATGAAGTTCAGTTTAACCTTTTTGCTGCTTGTGTGTTTGGTGTCATATTTAAGAAATCATTGCCAAATTCAAGGACATATAGATTTATCCTATGTTTTCTAAGCGTCGTATAGATTTAACTCTTATATTTAGGTCTTTGATCCATCTTGATAGGCTGATTTTAATCAGAACATGAATAGAGAGATTGGGGTATGAGGTGGCCAAGCTTGGAAGCCCAGGTTCCAATGCTTTTATTTCAGTGCCACTAAAGCACAGTTTTCACTTGGGTTTGGCTGTGGTGTTCGACTTTTATATTTTTCCTTTAGTCAAGACAGTCAACTCCAGCATTTTGCAGTATAGCCTGGAGTCCCTGACACGAAAGACCTCTTACACTGTTCAGGTCATGGCCAGCACCAGTGCTGGGGGAACTAGTGGCACCAGGATAAACTTCAAGACATTGTCAATTAGTGAGTACTCCTTCAGTCCCTGGGAATGTCTCCTTGGCCTTTCCTTTAGGCTAGTCACAGATGATGTTTCCCAAAGGCAGGGGGAAGGCAGATGAAAGGGAGAAGTGAGAAGAACCATTTGCTCTCTGACTCATTGGCCTTCCTGGAAAACATATGGGTGAGGAGGGAGGAGGGAGAGCAGGAAAATTGAGAGCTGAATTTGGAAAGATGGGTCATTTTGCTTCTTCCTGGGTAGCCCCGAATCTTCTTAGGGAGGAGGGATCAAGTGAATGCCAACTTCACTGTCACTCCAAACCAGCTCCCACCTCAAGGCTATCCCCAAGTTCATAGTCACCAGTCCCTGTGTGTCAAACAAGGGAAAGCCTTGGTTGATCAAGCACCATTGGCCCACTTAACCTCATTGTTTGTGGAGTTTTTTGAGTAAAACAGTGTATAATATGTTCTACTAATCAGCTTTTATATTAAAAAATGAGAGCAAGAGGGCTTCCCTGGTGGCGCAGTGGTTGAGAGTCTGCCTGCCGATGCAGGGGACACAGGTTCGTGCCCTGGTCTGGGAAGATCCCACATGCCGCGGAGCGGCTGGGCCCGTGAGCCATGGCCGCTGAGCCTGTGCGTCCAGAGCCTGTGCTCCGCAACGGGAGAGGCCACAACAGTGAGAGGCCCGTGTACCGCCAAAAAAAAAAAATGGGAGCAAGAAAAATTGAATAAATACAACAATAATGTAAAATATAATGTGATTCATACGATGGTTATGGGGAATATTCAAGAGGGAAAGAAGACAGGCTGAAGAGGGAGATGAAGAAGAAAGAAGGAAGGAGAATGGGAGAAAACAGAGAAATAGAATGGGAGAAACAGAAATCTCTGTCTTTGAATGACAGAGGTTTGATTTTAAGGATATACTAACATTTTAAAAAAAAATGAAGCTTAGAAGTGAAGGAACATTGCAAAATTTTCAATAAAAGCTATAAATAGTCTGAGTATTCTTGAAATTCTCCTGTTCATCATCACACATCCAAAAGAATAAAAATAGCTTGTGGTTCTGGAAAATGTGAGTAAAACGTGTTTTTACACAGAAAACATGTCCTGTTTTTATTGACTAACATTGTCTTTTGGGAGTTCTTTTTGATATTGCTCTTTAAAGTCTTTTAAAATCATGTTATATTTTCACAACACTAGGCACAAATTGCATTATCTGATGGAATTTTCTCTATGGGTCAGATTGAAGGCAAGAGCCTGCCTTGGAGACTAGAAGTTTCTTACCCTTGGTTCTTTTGTTTGTTTTTCATTTTTTTTTATTGGAGTATAATTGCTTTACAATGTTGTGTTAGTTTCTGCTGTACAATGAAGTGAACCAACTATATATATACCTATTTCCCCTCCCTCTTGGACCTCCCTCCCACACACCCCCCCCATTCCCACCCATCTAGGTCGTCACAGAGCACCGAGCTGAGCTTCCTGTGCATGTTCCTGCTAGCTATCTGTTTTACACATGGTAGTGTATATATGTCAGTCCTAATCTCCCAGTTAGTCCCACCCTCCCCTTCCCACCCTGTGTCCATATATCCATTCTCTACATCTGCACCTCTATTCCTGCCCTGCAAATAGGTTCATCTGTACCATTTTTCTAGATTTCACATCTATGCATTAATATGCGATATTTGTTTTTCTCTCTCTGGCTTACTTCACTTTGTATGACAGACTCTAGGTCCATCCACCTCACTACAAATACCCAATAAAACCTTCCTATAGGAGTTCACTGTGTTCTGTGGTTTAAGCGGGTGTGCTTAATTGTTCTGGAATTTCTGATCAATTGAAATTAAAAAATCTTGTTGCAATAATAGTGGTTTTGCCACTCCCGGTTGTTTGAGATGGATCTGTCCCATGTTTGGTTGGGGTCTTATTCAGTGTGTGTTGCCACCGGCTGCTCACAGGTAAAGCAGAAATTCTCTTTTACCAGCAAGTTTCTGCTTCTTATTTTTAGAATAAATCATCAGGGAAATGAAGAGAGGATGATTTTGCTTTGGGTTGTGGTCAAGAACTGATTAAATAATTTAGTGTCCCTGGCACACACTAAAAATCATACACTTCAGTTGTGATCTCAGTGGCATATTTGTTTGCTTATGTTTTATTACGTTTATTATTGCAGATGTTCAGTAGTTCATTACTTTCTCTTATTTTTTTTTCTGAAAATTTAATTTGCGGTTGTAACTACAGTGTTTGAGAACTCAGCATCCTTGTTTTCTACAAATACTGATTAAAACAAAATGCTGTAAAATGTAAAACATTGTAATTACCTTCCCATGTTTTTGTTGTATTTGTGCTGAAATGTTTTCACATTCCTTTGTCTGGAAGAAATCCTTTGCTTTCGTTTTGATTATGTTGCTTACCTTGAAATCAATAGGTTTTGATATTTTCTCTTGGAAGATTTTATATATTTTTGGGAATATGTAATATATCTAATAAAAGATAAATATTATCATGTAAACAACAACAACAACAACAAAAAAAACCTCATACCTTTTTATGGTTGAGTGATATTCCATTGTATATATGTACCACATCTTTATCCTTTCATCTGTTGTTGGACATTTAGGTTGTTTCCATGTTCTGGCTATTGTAAATAGATCTGCAATGAACATTGAGGTACATGTGTCCTTTTGCATTATGGTTTCCTCAGGGTATATTCCCAGTAGTGGGATTGCTGGGTCATATACTAGTTCTATTTTTAGTTTTTTAAGGAACCTCCATACTGTTTTCCACAGTAGCTGTATCAATTTATGTTCCCACCAACAGTGCAAGAGGGTTCCCTTTTCTCCACACCCTCTCCAGCATTTACTGTTTGTAGATTTTTTGATGATGGCCATTCTGACCAGTGTGAGGTGACACCTCATTGCAGTTTTGATTTGCATTTCTCTAATACTTAGTGATGTTGAGCAGCTTTTCATGTGCCTCTTGGCCATCTGTATGTCTTCTTTGGTGAAATGTCTATTTAGGTCTTCCACCCATTTTTTAATTGGATTGTTTGTTTTTTTGATATTGAGCTCCATGAGCTGTTTATATATTTTGGAGATGAATCCTTTGTTGCTTCATTTGCACATATTTTCTCCCATTCTGAAGGTTCTATCTTTTCATCGTATTTATGGTTTCCTTTGCTGTGCAAAAGCTTTTAAGTTTAATTACGTCCCTTTTGTTTATTTTTGTTTTTATTTTCATTACTCTAGGAGGTGGGTCAAAAAAAATCTTGCTGTGGTTTATATCAAAGAGTGTTCTGCCTATGTTTTTGTCTAAGAGTTTTATAGTATCTGGTCTTACATTTAGGCCTCTAATCCATTTTGAGTTTATTTTTGTGTATGCTGTTAGGGAATGTTCTAATTTCATTCTTTTGCATGTAGCTGTCCAGTTTTCCCAGCACCACCTATTGAAGAGGCTGTCTTTTCCCCGTTGTATGTTCTTGCCTCCTGTGTCATAAATTAGGTGACCATATGTGAGTGGGTTTACCTCTGGGCTTTCTATCCTGTACCATTGATCTATCTTTCTGTTTTTGTGCCAGTACCATACTGTCTTGATTACTGTAGCCTTGTAGTGTAGATTAGTCAGGGAGCCTGATTCCTCCAGCTCCATTTCTTTCTCAAGATTGCTTTGGCTGTTCGGGGTCTTTTGTGTTTCCATACAAATTGTGAAATTTTTTTTTCTAATTCTGTGAAGAATGCCATTGGTAATTTAATAGGGATTGCATTGAATCTGTAGATTGCTTTGGGTAGTAGAGTCAGTTTCACAATATTGATTCTTCCAATCTAAGAACATGGTATATTTCTCCATCTGTTTATGTCATCTTTGATTTCTTTCATCAGTGCTTTATAGTTTTCTGAGTACAGATCTTTTGCCTCCTTAGGTAGGTTTATTCCTAGGTATTTTAGTCTTTTTGTTGCGATGGTGAAAGGGATTGTTTCCTTAAGTTCTCTTTCTGATTTTTCATTGTTAGTGTATAGGAATGCAAGTGATTTCTGTGCATTAATTTGTATCCTGCCACCTTACCAAATTCATTGATTAGTTCTAGTAATTTTCTGGTGGCATCTTTAGGATTTTCTATGTATAGTATCCTGTCATTTGCAAAGAGTGACAGTTTTACTTCTTCTTTTCCAATTTATATTCCTTTTATTTCTTTTTCTTCTCTGATTGTCATGGCTAGGACTTCCAAAACTGTGTTGAATAGGAGGGGCAAGTGTGGACACCCTTGTCTTGTTCCTGATCTTAGAGGAAATGCTTTCAGTTTTTCACCATTGAGAATGATGTTTGCTGTGGGTTTGTCGCATATGGCCTTTATTATGTTGAGGTAGGTTCCCTCTATCCCATTTTCTGAAGAGTTTTTATCAAAAATGGGTGCTGAATTTTGTCAAAAGCTTTTTCTGCATCTATTGAGGTGATCATATGGGTTTTATTCCTTAATCTGTTAATATGGTGTATCACATTGATTGATTTGCATATATTGAAGAATCCTTGCATTCCTGGGATAAACCCCACTTGATCATGGTGTATGATCCTTTTAATGTGCTATTGGATTCTGTTTGCTAGTATTTTGTTGAGGATTTTTGCATCTATATTCATCGGTGATATTGGCCTATAGTTTTCTTTCTTTGTGACATCTTTGTCTGGTTTTGGTATCAGGGTGGTGGTGGCCTCGCAGAATGATTTTGGGAGTGTTCCTCCCTCTGCAGTTTTTTGGAAGAGTTTGAGAAGAATAAGTGTTAGCTCGTCTCTAAATGTTTGATAGATTTCACCTGTGAAGCCATCTGGTCCTGGACTTTTGTTTGTTGGAAGATTTTTTTTTTTTTTGGCAGTATGCGGGCCTCTCACTGCTGTGGCCTCTCCTGTTGCGGAGCACAGGCTCCGGACGCACAGGCTCAGCGGCCATGGCTCACGGGCCCAGCTGCTCTGCGACACGTGGGATCTTCCCGGACGGGGGCACGAACCCATGTCCCCTGCATCGGCAGGCGGACTCTCAACCACTGCGCCACCAGGGAGGCCCCTGTTGGAAGATTTTTAATCACAGTTTCAATTTCATTACTCGTGATGGGTCTGTTACTCTTGGTTCTTATAGATCCCCCTGCTTCTGTCTTTGATCCTCTACCATCTGTTTTCTACACAGCAGCTAGAGTTTAAAATCCTAGACCCCCTGCCTAAAACCCACCAGTGGCTTCTGTTGTATTTTGAATTCAATCCAAACTCCTTCCCATTGCTTTCAGGACCCTTCCTCATCTGTCCCTTCCTGACCTCACCTCCCACCACTTCCCGTTTATGTTCCCATTTATGCTTTTCCTTCTGCCTGGAATGCTTTCCCCAGCATGAATGTGGGCAGTTCCTTCTCATTATTCACATTAGCTCAGATTTCACTTCTCCAAGGAGTCTTCCTTTGCCACCCTATCTAAAGGTGCTAACCCCCTACCCACTTTACCCTACTCTCTATCACCCCATTTTATCTGAAATAATCTTAGGTTATTTATTGTCTGAATTCTTGAGCCAGAAGGTAAGCTCCACGAGAGTAGGGATCTTGTGTTTCTTGCTTCTTGCTATTTATTTTATTACCCAGAATAGTGTTTGGCAAATTGTAAGTGCTCAGAAAATGTTTACTAGATGAATGAAGTTGGAGGATGAACGTGGGGAACACAATTTCTGTCAGTATTATTCAGGGAGAAGAGAAACTGAATGAATTTGAATTAAATTGAAAGAAAACGTTTAGGGTATATGTTGCTGAAGCTACTGGAAGAAAACATTAATCTTTGATTTTTGTCAAGAAAGTAAGGGGCTCAACCTGCTACTGACTTTTGTTCTCCTTTTCTCAAAGGTGTCTTTGAGATTTTCATTATAACTTCTCTGGTTGGAGGTGGCCTTCTTATTCTCATCATCCTGACGGTGGCATATGATCTCAAAAAACCCAAGTGAGTTTGTAGACAACAGTGTGGGCCCTCAAAATCGGGGGTGGAAAGGGGTGGAAGACACCATGGGTGGAAGAGGGCACACTGCCATTAAGGGGTGTCCATTCATTTATTGAGTTGATACATATGTATTGAATTTATTGTATGCCTTACACTGTGGCACATCAGAATTCTAACCAAACAGGAGGACTTGTACCCCCGACAGCGCTGTGCACCGGGCCTAGGGCTTTTTGAAGCCAGGGAAGTGCCAGCTGCCCCACAGGCCTTGTCTGCTGTGTTCGGCATCTGAGACTAGAGCTGAGGAGAAGATCCTCTCTCTGTGTGTCTAGAGGGCACTCGTGGCAGCAGCAAGGGCCCTCAAGGCCACCAGCCTCTCTCCCAGGCAGAGCAGGGAGCAGGGTGCCCATGGAGTTAGAGCACTGGCCAGCGTATGCCCAGCACAGGCGGGTCCTTGCTTGTGGCGCAGTGTCGGAGGGCTCGCTGAGGGCCATTTGTCCTGCCTGCTCTCGCTACTGTAGGGAAGGAAGCTTGTCTTCAGGGTCTTGTGCTTTCTCTCTCCAGAGAGCCTCATTCTACCCTGAAGGTCAAGGGCTCTCTCCCCATTAGACCGCTCTCTCCAGAGTTACACAGTCGTGGGCCTTCTCTGCCAAGCAGCTGTGCTTAGTTATGGCCAAGCTAATGTCAACCTGAGTCAGCTTTGGGTTGTAAGCGAGTCATCAGCACACGTTCTCGTACATTTTGCACGTCCGACAAGCTCCCAGGTGGTACTGATGCTGCTGGTTGGGACCACACTTTGAGAATCACTGCTCTGAAGTGTGGGTGTCTTGTAAGGCTTAGCGTGTCACCTTTCCTGGGGAATAAATCTCAAGGAAATGGCTCTGTGATGGTGTGATTTTCAGCATCAGGACCAGGGGGTGGAGATGCAGGGGTGGGAGAGCAGGGAAGAGTAAGAAAAGCTTTGCCTGGGGAAAGGTCTCCTCCCATCACGTCCCATAGTTGACTTGCAATTTCACTCCCCAAAGTACTTTGCTTTCCCAGTTTCTGTCAGGAGGCTGTGAGCTTGCCCTTATTCAATAGGGAGCCATACGATTCCCTGCATCGAAGCCCTGCTCTTTTGGCTTGGCCATGCAGTAGAAGTAAAATGCTTCTTGGACTCACTTCCTATTTTAAAATCTTATCTCTTATTAGCAAATTAAAGCACCTATGTTGGCCCAGTGTCCCCAAACCTGCTGAAAGCAGTATAGCCACGTGGCGTGGAGATGATTTAAAGATAAACACTCCTGTTTTTGTTAAGGAGATTGTTGAGCAGGCTGGTTGTGGGAGGTGGACAGGGTGATGGACTGAGGTTTGCATAGGGTTCACATAAAGAGAACTCGAGGTTAAAAAGTCCCAGGGAATGGCTGGCAGGACAGGTGGAATCAGCCTTCCTGGAATGACTTTGACCTCATTCTTTGGACAAAAGGAAAGGGCTTTACCAGGCTCATAGGACCCAGTGTTCGCTGGGCATAAAACTGGTCCTATAAAGGGTGCCACGGAAGAGACACTGGCCCTACCCTTAAGGACCTGACTGTCTAATTAGAAAGCAGGAGAACCCAGCTATAAGATTGGAGACCAGTTAAAAAGCAGCCAAGAGCAAGTTAATCCAGAGACCACCTGGGGACCCGAGGGGCCGCTAATGTGCATTTCTGTCCAGAGGCTGGGGCAGGCTGCATCAAATTGTGTTTCTCAGATTGGAGACATTGGCAATGGGGTTTTCTAGGGAGTTATCCATAATAGAAACCTCCCATTTTCATACATTTTTAAATTGAAAACTGTTCTGAAATTTTAAGGTTTAATTTCTCGGTTAAGTAGAAAGAAGCCCAATCAAATATAACCTTTTAATCCTTGTTATTGAAAGACTGTATTCCTTGATACGGAATTTTTAATATTAGCCCCTGTTTCAACTCAGAAGTCTTTTTTTAACACGGACGTGAAAATTATTTTTATTATTTATTTAATTAAATTTTGGTTGTTTCTATTTTCTTCTCTATCATTCATGTGTTACCTTATTTCATTTCCTGCTTACCAAAAATTATTAAGAGAGTGAACTAATTCATAGGCAGTCTTGTCTGATGTCTAAAATGTTTTTTGAATCATCTGTAGGTCTGGCCTCTGTAGCAGTCACTTATTAATCACTCACTATACGCCAGGCAGTGAGCTAGGCTCTGGGGATACAAAGATGTCGGACACCACCCCCACCAGGAGGAGGCCACCTTTGATTTTCTGGTGATGTTGGACAAGTTATTTGTCTTTGTGATAATTCTAATTTTGATGTTTCCATCTTCACTGGGATTTTATGAGCATATGATTATGTGGAAAATAGCCTTGAGCTCTCTAGAAGAAGAAATTGTTTGAATACACTGCATTCTTCTCAGGAAATGGACCACTCTTGCTAACCTCCCATGGAAGGGCACCACTTCTGGCCTCTAAGAGGGGGGCTGGTCCAGAGGTGGGGCTTTGGGTGTCCCAAGCCTAATAGCTTTTGGCTACATCATATGTGGCCCCCAAATGACCATTGGGGTGTCCCTTTCTCTTTTCCAGGATAAACTAAATCTGAAGGAGTTTGATGACTCTGTGAACACAGAAGAAGATGGGATTCTAAAACCATGTTCTGCCCCCAGTGACCTTATTGACAGGTTGGTGGTAAATTTTGAGAATTTTCTGGAAGTGGTTTCCACAGAGGAACCTGAAAAGGGTCAGGAAAATATCTTGGGAGGGGAAAAGAATGAGTACATGACCTCCCCATATGGGACTTATTGTCCCTCAGTTTCAGTCGAGATTCCACCGAGAGAATCGCAACACCTATGTCCTGGAACGCCAGAGGGGATCTGCTCAGAAGCCAAAGAGCATCCTCTCCCTCCTACCCAAGGTTTAGGGCCAGACCATCTCTGTGGGGAAGGAGCACCAAACCCATACTTGAAAAATTCAGTGACAACCAGAGAATTTCTTATGTCTGAAAAACTTCTAGACCAAACCCAAAGAGAAGTCTAAATGCCGCCACGGCTTGAATCCCCCTACATCTCAGTATGCATGACTCACAGAGAGAAGACTTGGCTACAAGAGCTTCCTTGGCGTCTCCCCATCCCGCTTGTGTTAGAAAAAGTTTCGCACACCCCCGAGTGACTCGTTGAACTTGGCTGGCCCAGACGTGTAGCTTGCTTGAGAAGAAAGGATGGTGGACTTCCCTGGTGGCGCAGTGGTTAAGAATCCGCCTGCCAATGCAGGGGACACGGGTTCGAGCCCTGGTCTGGGAGGATCCCACATGCAGTGGAGCAACTAAGTCTGTGCGCCACAACTACTGAGCCCACGTGCCACAACTACTGAAGCCCACATGCCTAGAGCCCGTGCTCTGCAACAAGAGAAGCCACTGCAATGAGAAGCCTGCGCACTGCAATGAAGAGTAGCCCCCGCTCTCCGCCCGTGCACAGCAGTGAAGACCTAACGCAGCCAAACATAAATAAATAAATTAAAAATAAAGATTTAAGGGCTTCCCTGGTGGCACAGTTGTTGAGAGTCTGCCTGCCGATGCAGGGGACACGGGTTCGTGCCCCGGTCCAGGAAGATCCCACATGCCGCGGAGCAGCTGGGCCCGTGAGCCATGGCCGCTGAGCCTGCGCGTCCGGAGCCTGTGCTCTGCAAAA
This sequence comes from Monodon monoceros, assembly GCF_005190385.1. Taxonomy (NCBI): domain Eukaryota; kingdom Metazoa; phylum Chordata; class Mammalia; order Artiodactyla; family Monodontidae; genus Monodon; species Monodon monoceros. Next base: position 43,529,821 of record NW_021703768.1, read on the forward strand.
AAATTACTTCTTCATTGCGGAGCCGGTGCTCCACAACAGGAGAGGCCACAGCAGTGAGAGGCCCGCGTACCGCAAAAAAAAAAGATTTAAAAAGAAAGGATGGTGATCAGCCTGAGCACTTTGCAGAGGAAAAGCAATTTATTTTCTTTTGTTCAGATAACAAGCTCTCGCTAAAGCCTCTGACGGATTGACTTGGAGGGGCAGTGGACACCAGAGGCGGTCATATCTGGCCTTCCTGAGGAATTGGGCCATGGGCACAGTCTTTGCTGGGACCACTCCTCGCAGCTCCAAGAGAGACTTTCCCTGTTGCCAAAGGACAGTTGCTTAGTTGGCACTTGGGTGGTCTGCCAGGAGGCAAGGCTCTCTCCCTCCACCTTGACCTCCCTGGCTCCAGGCTACACCTCTGAGGTAGCGCTGACACCACTTTAGAGATTAAGTCTCTCTCTCAACATAGGGGTGGGAGGTGGTGTGGCCCTCCTGATGGTGTGCCTGAAATGCCTCATTACCCTCATTAAATCTCAAGTGTCTGTAGCAAAACCCCCGCCCAGGGCTCTTGCCCTTGGTCCACTGCATGGCTGGGGATGGAGGAACGAGGGAGGGCCTTGGCAGCGCGCTGGGGAACGGACTCTGGCTGGGCCGGCAGGTCCACACCACTGTCCAGACCACTGCCCAGCCCTGCAGACAGTTCCTGGAGGCCCTCGCTGCCCCTCTATCTTGCACCCAAGCCTGGGAATAGAAAGATACCAAAGACTGCAGCAGCTTTTTACAGGGACTCTGTCCCCTCACACTGGCTCAGAGCCCAGGGATGCTTACTAAACACACCCTTCAAAGGCCTCTTCCCAGAAGCAGCTGAGCAGGGCCTGTGGACATGGAATGCTTAGCACCTGTGCTGCTCCAACACCAGGACTCCTCTGCCTTCGCGCGGCAAAGCCCAGGGCTTGCAACCATGACTGGAGCCTCTAGCTCAAGTGCTAATGGCAGATACTTGGGAACTTATGGCTGGCACTGGGCTCCTACCCTGAGCACAGTGACATCACATGACTTCCTGACGTGTGGCTAAGACTCACCTGGCCATCAGGGGAGGTCGCTGAGAGCCTGGTGAGATGGGGGCAGCAGGGCACAGTGAGCCCGGCATTTGCCAGAGAGAAAGGCTGACAGTAATTTTCCTGAGTGCTTGAGAAGTCAGTGCTTGTGTAGCAGGCACAGACTTCACAAGCCACCGACTCAGGTGTGCAAAACCATCACTTTACTTTTCTAGAACTAAACTTAATTTCTGGCCCAAGCCCCTGGCCTTTCGAAGTGGCCATGGCCCAGTGCAATGATTTGCGTCGCCTCAGGTTTGTAACTCGGTCTCACTGGGGATTTTGTGCCCCATCCACCCTGGGACTGGCTCTGAACGCCAACCGGATGTTCAGGAGAGCAGCATGGAGTCTGCTTCCCAGCGCTGGGCAGGGATGTGCCTCCCCGCCTCCCCGCCACCTGCCACTGTCCTCAGCCAATTGCTGCATCCTTATCACAGGCACGAGCAGGGGGGATGCTTTCCCAAAGCTCTCCTCGTTAAATCTCCAGCGTCTGTAGCACCCTCCCACCCCCCAAATTCGTCACTCCTAGTTTACAGAACAGCAACTACTGATAAGTCAAGGAATAAGGGGGGCCTGGAGCAGGGCTCTGCGGAACCTGTGTCCTGGGAGTGGAAAGGGACCAAACGAAGGGGATACATGGGGTCCCGGCTGTGGTGGGTTCTCTCCGCCCTGATACCTCCCCCACCCCCGACTGTTGTGATGTGGGCACTTCTGTGAGCCGCCAGTCCCTCAGAGTTCCAGACGGGGCCCTTTCCGCCTGCTTCTGATTTGTGAACTCACAGGAGGTCCTAGCTTGGTGTCCCAAAACTCCTCCCTCCCTCCTGTGACCCTCTGCCACCTCCAGCTGAGGGACGGTGGGGGGGGGGGCGGAGGAGCCCCTCTAATCTTGTTTGTCTCACACCTGGGTGAGGCTTTTGAACCTGAAGTCCAAGAATTTGATGGTTGGGGAGAAGAAAAGGTCACAGGTGGCTTCTGTGAGTGGGTTTCAGAGATGAAGATGTTACCCTCTTCTCTCCTCCCCTTAATTATTCATTAAAGCCTGAATGAATAGTTTGCAAATACCACACCCTGGCCCTTCCTCTTTTCATTTCTTCTTCCCTTTTCTCACTTTCCTTCTTGCCTCCTGTCTTCCGCTTCTTTTTTCCCACGACTCCCAGCAGCTTCTCATCTTTTTAACACTTCCTTTTTTTTTTTTTCCTATTTCTTGTTTCTTTTCTTTTTATTCCTTTCTCCCCTTCCCATCAGCCCCACTTGTATGATTTCCAAATTTACTTTTGCTACCTTTGAGGGCTAGGGAAATCAGGGTCCTCTGTTTTGTTCTAGACGGTCCAAGATAGTTTCATAGGAGTCAGCATCTCCTCTAGTAAGAGGGGCAGGAAGCCCAGAAGCGCATTCTGCAAGCCACACACTTCGCTCTCCAGAGCAGATCACAGGACATGGCCTAAAAGAAGGCAGTGGTGACTTTCCTCTCCTGGAATCGAGTCATGAACTGTCCCCACTCCCAGTGCCCTGCGCTGCCTCTGTGACTGGAGAAGGTCATCTGCGTTTTCTCTGTTAACTGTCAGAGAGACGTTGAGAGGACACAAACAGGAAAACTTGTGTTTTAGCAAGGTCATTAAAAACTGATAAAATTCCCGTTAGAGTTTTCTAGGGCTCTGGGAACCATGCAAACAGCTCCGTTAGTGCCCTATCAATAGCCTTTCTTTTACAATAATATCAGGGAAAAAAATGTTAAAGAATGGCAGAGAAGCCAGTCTGTGGTTAAAAAAGAGAGATGATACCTTCATTCTTTCTCCGGTGGCTGCAGTAAAACACAGTAAAAGCACCAGGTGGGGGGCGGGTCCGGGTGGGGAGGGGCGTGGCTTGAAAAGGGCCCCAGCCGTCCCCAGGCCGCTCCTACCTCGTGCGGGGAAAGCCCGTGCGGCCTGCCGGGCGGGCACGGAGCCCGCGCCCCACTCACTGCTGCTGCTGCAGGCACGCTTCAGCCCAGGACTCAGCCAGCCAGCCCTCAGGCCCAGACTGGGCCCTGTTTCTGTGGGCCCATGAGCCAGAAATGATCCTGACATTTTGAAAGGCTAGAAAATGAAATGAAAAGAAGAGTAACGTTTTAATGAGGTGTGAAAATTCCATAGAATTCAAATTTCAGTGTCTACCGGTGAAGCCTAATTGGAGCACAGCCACGCCATCCTTTATGTGTCACCCGCGGCTGCTACCCACAGACAGAACTGAGTAGTGGTTGTGACAGAGAGTTTCTCCTACAGAACCTAAAATGATCACCATCTGGCCCTTTACAGAAATAGTTTGCTGGCCACCCCTGTGTAGCCCACAGACCTGGGGCTCAGACTGCACAAAGCACTTTAACTTGGAAATGGTTGCTAATGAGAAAAAAAAAATCAGACTGTGTCATCCTGGGTTTCTAACAGGATAGGGACGGCCCGCTTAGAGGGGCACACATCCCTGGCTCGCCAGAGCCCTCACAGTCGCTGTCCCTGCTGCCCATAGCCAAGCTGGAGACTTGATGGCTACTTACCACTTACTCCAGTGGTCCTTGACCCAGGTCATTTTATCTCCCGTCCCCCATTTGGCAATGCCTGAGGATCCGAGCTAACCTCTGCCCTGGGCCCACGTCCCTTGCCATGGGTGCTGTTCAGCCTCCATACAGAGCTCTAGGTGGCACTCTTTTTTTTCTTTGTAAATTTAAATTTTGTTTTGGATTCAACTTTACAACAACATCGACGACAAAAATCTCTTAATACCAATTATTTATATTTATAATCAAAGTATGTGGCTTTACCGTGTCTTGCGCTCTTGCTGGGTGGGAGGTCCGGAGCGGAGTGACAAGGGTCATTAGCAGGCCTTGTTCCCTCTGCAGCTTTTACTGGACACTCGGGTCAACAGGGGGAGTTTGCTCAGAAGCACAAACAGCTGCAGTCCACGTTTGCAAGGGCCTGGAGACCTCCCCTGCCCTCCGCGCTGAGCTCCTGCTGGGCCGTCCTGTCCAGATGCCTGTCCCCTTGCTGCTGAGAAAGGTGCGGGAGAGGCGGGGGGTGGGAGGTGACCCCTCCAGGAGAGCTCACAGCCAGCCGGCCCTGAGCCGCAGGGGGCTGTTCAAGGGAATCGAGGTGCTGATTCCCTTTGTAGGAATGGAATTCTCTGTCCTGCCCAACTTCACTATATGTGTACGGCGAAATGCCAGGAAGGTGTCCTGAGGCCTGGACTTGGAGACAGAAATCAAGATGTGCAAACCAGAATGATGATGGCAACGAGGAAGGCTGACCACGTGTACCAGGAGAGACGCCTCTCTGTGGGCTGTGCCTGTTGTCTTTTCCACATACTGTTCGTATGTCGATGCAACACGTAACGCATGTACAAGAAAGTTCTCTGTCTTAAGGAGAGTATGAAGACATGTTATTGTAATGAGAATAGCCTTTCAAATGCTTTATTGTAAGTGCATTTATGTTTTGATCTTTCAAATAATAAAGCTGTAATACCGTTTTTATGTAATGCTATATTTCCATTTTAAAGCTTTACCCACTCAGATGTTTAAAATGAGACGTGAAAAAATGTAAAAGGCTAGCTTTGTTAGACATGAGGGGTCTTGTGGCTGTGGGAAGCACCAGAGCTCCAGGTGACCAGGGATCAGATGCCGGCAGTTACCCCTGCGTGCCTCCCACCAAGGAGCCAGCTGGGCCTCACGCCCGAGCTGTGGTTGTCTTCCTGCTTGATTCCTCGTGGCAGCGTTTCAAACTCCTTCCAGATCCTCGAGCTCCCTCGGGGTCTCCCCTCACTGCTCTCAGCAGGTGACGTGGCCCCCACTCATGGAGGATGCGCTGCCAGCCCTTCTCTCTTCCGGGAGGGTCTCAGAGGCAGAGGTGGCCCTGTTCTCGTCCATCCCTTCCTTGGCCTCTCTTGTACCTTCAAGTTCTCCCTCTCCAGCAGTTCCTTCCCCTCGGCCTCTAAACTTGCTCTGGTTGCTTCCAACTTAAAAGAGGACAAAGGATGCACCTCGATCTTCACCTGCCTCTTCTACCTGTGACCCTGCAGCCCGGCCTGTGCTTTTGGGTAGAAAGGGCCACATCTAGTGTAGCAGTTTCTCCAGGTGGCTGAACTTTTCTTTTTCTTATTTTGGTAGTGAGAAGATTGCACTGCTAAAATATTCTAGAGGAATAGAAAGCAAGTGCTTCAGGAGCAGACAGTTTTGGAACAGGGTACAAGGGCACCAGACAGGCCTCTTAAGTACCCAAGTATAAGGCACACGTGTGCCCACTCTTGTTGGAGAAACGCTGGAGTGGGGCGGTTACCAGATTTTGTTCTGTTCATCACTAAGTTCGCCCACAGTTAATGTTTACGAGCACTTGCTGTGTACCAGGCATGTGCTAAGGGCTTTCTGTGCATTATCCAGCAATTCTCACAGCTCTGTGAGGTACTACTACCCAACTTGCAGAAGGGTGGGGACCATAGATAGGGTAGTACCATTATCCAATTTACAGACGAGGAAACTGAGCTCAGAGAGGCTTAAGTGACTTGGCCAAGGTTCTGCAACCAGGGAGTGGTGGGTTGCAACCCAGCCTCCCAGCTCCTCTTGTGCTACTCTGCCTCAGGTCAATAACAAGTTGGCTCCTGGGGTCAGAGAGAGTTAAAGGCGAGTGGAGACTCCAAGGTGTGGAGGGCCCTTGAGAATCTCTTCTTGGCTGGGCCTGGAGACCCTTCCTCACTCTCATTGCCTGCTAGGACCCCTGAGATTGGTTTCAGATCCAGGAGTGGGTAGGGTTGGGGGCGGGCACCATGTCCATGTTCTCAGTACAGGGAATGAGAGGAAGGGAGAAGACCCAGGGAGCCTGAGCTTCAGGATGGGCTTGGGAAGCTGCAGAAGCCAGATGAGGTGCCACGACAGAGTGATAGACTCTGGGAGCACCCTGGGACCTCAGGCAGGGCAAAGGGAAGTCCGGTGGAAGAGGGGACTTCCCATGACAGTTGGAACAGGGCTCTGCACGTGACTTTCCCCTCCCACTAATCCCTTCTTTCCACTCCTCCCTAATCACTGTTCTGTTCTTTTTTTTTTTTTTTTTCTTTATTGCGGTACGCGGGCCTCTCACTGTTGTGGCCTCTCCCGTTGCGGAGCACAGGCTCCGGACGCGCAGGCTCAGCAGCCATGGCTCACGGGCCCAGCCGCTCCGCGGCATGTGGGATCTTCCCGGACCGGGGCACGAACCCGTGTCCCCTGCATCGGCAGGCGGACTCTCAACCACTGCGCCACCAGGAAAGCCCTCACTCTTCTGTTCTTTGTTTCTCAGACTCCTCTTGGCTGACTTGCCCCTTGAACCTCAGAGTTCCCTGGGGTTGAGTCCCTGGTGGACAGATGGCTCCACAAGTTCTCCATCATCTACACCCAGGCTTCAGCTGCATCTGTGTCATCCCCAAATCTCCATCTGCATCGAGCCCAGGATCCACACTTCCAACTGCTCACTGGACATCTCCACTTGGAATGAACACGTCCAAGACAAAGAATGTGTATCCACAACCTATGTACTTCTCTTTCAGACCTTGTTTCTCCATTCTCATACTTGGACACTTGGAGTCATTGAAGCTCCTTCCTCATCACCAGCATCCAGTGGGTCACCAAATCCTCATACTCCTCTCTGCAAAACTCTCCCCATCAGCCCTCCCTACTCCATTCCCTCTAATCCCGTGCCAACCCTGGCTTGGTCATCTTTGATCTGGACCTTTGAGCAGATGCCTCACTGGTCTTCCTTCCTGCAGCCCTAGTTTCTACCCACAAACCCATCCTCCACATTACCTCCAGAATGATTTTATACACAGACCTGGTTCCATCTCTTGCCTGCTTCCTAATTCCTGATGGAATAGTCCACAGGTAACATCCAAACTCCTTAGCATGGCAATGGGCGGGGTTTCTTTTAAATTATTTGCTCATGTGCTACTAAAGAGTTAACAGGTATTGGTTGTCTATGGCTGCTGTAACAAATTACCACAAATTTAGTGCCTTGAATGACATGAATTATTATTTTCCAGTTCTGTAGGTTAGAAGTTCAATGTCATCTCACAGGGCTAAAATCAAGGCATCAGCAGGGCTGTGTTCCTTCTGGAGGCTCTAGGGGAGAATCTGTTTCCGTGCCTTTTCTAGAGGCAGCCTTTATTCCTTGCCTTGTGGCCCTCTCTTCCATCTACACAGCCAGCACTGTTGCATCTCTCTGATGGTTCTTCTGGAGTCCTGTCTCCCTTTGCTCGCTGGGGCTGAGCTCTGCCTGAGGCCTGAAGGGTAGTACCATTCAGGTGAGGCCCCAACCAAAGCCTCACTCTGCATCTGTTAACTTTGTCTACTTTTTAGTGTTCCTGACCCGTGGACCAGCCTTGTCTGAGACCAGAGCCCAGTGGGAGCTGGATGTGGACCACTCCCAGACAGAGATCCATACCATCTCATTGCCAGCAAAGCTGCCTAGAGTGCCTGGCCCTAGATCTGTGACCCAGAGGGCTTGCTAATGGTCACCCCAGAATTAGACACACCGGGTCTCAAGCTCAGCTGGACTCCACAGGCCTCGCTCTGCAGGGACAGGCCCCACTCCTGTGGGGCAGAGGACTGACCAGGGCGCATTGTCCTCCAGACGGGCTGGCTCCCAGAGAGAGAGGCCGAGAGAGCAGACCTAGGGCTGCCCTCAGCTGACGGGACCCTTGGGGGCCTTGGCTTATAAGAACCACAAGGGCAAGGCCCTGGGAGAGGACAAGGGGAGGCATTGCCAGGCCAAACAAACTTCTGTTCAGAATTCCAAGTATTAACTTGACGCTCAGGACATGGCAGGGCTTGGCATTCCATGGCAGCACACCCCAACTAGTGGACAACCCCCAGTGCTGGGGAGTCAAAACCATGCCGTGATATGTACGCATCTCAGAGCTTCTTTATTCCAGATCTTCCTTCACAGGGATGAACCCAAAGGACGAAAAATCTTCCCTTTGCCTTTCCAAGTAAATAGCAAATATTTACTTAGAAGCTAAGTTGAACATTTTCTCTGGAGGAGTCAGCATATATCTGTAACTCAAGCCCCTCCCAAGATGTGTTTTATCAGCCAGCCTTTGTTGTCTTTCAGGAAAAAAATATGAGTTCCGGGAAAAAAGCCTCTAGGGTTGTTGGATGCTGATTTCTTAAACAGCCTCCTAAACTGACAATTCCGTGACATCTCAGGGCTGGTTCCAGAGAACACATGATACTTTAACCGAAGGGAAAATGCTCCACCCAAAGGCAGCATCTCTTGGACCCAAAGCAATTTTTTCCATCTCTCCCTGTCAAAACAAAACAAACAAAACCAAAAAAATACCCCAAACACAGACACACAAAAACCAGAAACAAAAAACTCCCAAACATGGGCTTCCCTGGTGGCACAGTGGTCGAGAATCTGCCTACCAATGCAGGGGACACGGGTTCGACCCCTGGTCTGGGAAGGTCCCACATGCCATGGAGCAACTAAGTCCAAGTGCCACAACTACTGAGCCTGCACTCTAGAGCTCGTGAGCCACAACTACTGAGACTGCGAGCCACAACTACTGAAGCCCGTGCACCTAGAGCCCGTGCTCTGCAACAAGAGAAGCCACTGCAGTAGAAGCCCGCTCACTGCAATGAAGAGTAGCCCCTGCTCACCGCAACTAAAAAGAAAGCCCGCACACAGCAGTGAAGACCCAACACAGCCATAAATAAATAAATAAATTTATTTATTTAAAAAAAAAGAAAACCCGAAACAAAAACTTCTAAAAAGAACAAACCCAAAAGAAAAACAACAAAACGAAACCCAGGGCTCCTACTGTCTGAATATCATCCTTTGTGCTCCCCCTGCCCTCCCTGGATGGGAGAGTCCCAAGCAAATGAGCTTGTGTGTGGGGGGGGGGGGGGAGTCCCTCCGAGGTCTGCAGTCTCAGGTGAGGACAGGGTGGCATTGGAGACCCATGGCTATGCTGCCCACAGCATAGCAGACATGCAGGCCCACAGATGGACACATTCCTGACTTCTTAGGCCGGGAAAGCAGTCAGGCTCCACGAGAGCCTGGGGACAGCACACGGTGGTGTCTGGGATCAGAACCGCTACATGGGAGTTGGGACCAAACCTGGGGTGGTGGTGGCAGAGCCAGCCTCAGGGCTCATGAATGGGCACCCCAGCTTCCTCCCACTCCTTGCTGGCTTTGGTGCCTGGCCGCCTTTGCCGGTGAGGGGCAGCCGGGAGGAAATGACCGTGAAGTCTACAGGTGTTTGAACTCTGGTACTGACACCGAAAACTCAGACTCTGTGCACCAGTGCCGAATCGAATCTCGGAGACAGAGTTTTGGGTGAAGCAGAAAAGAATAACTTTATTGCTTTGTCAGGCAGAGGGGGACACAGCGGGCTCCTGCCCTCGAAAACAGTGTGTCCCAACTTGGAAGGATAGGTGAGGAGTTTTACAGCAGTAGTTCAAGGGTGGGGTTGCTGACAGGATTAGGGTGTGTGCAGGGCCTGCACTCCTTTAATCTGGTCTCAGGTGGTCTCTTGATGAGCATCTCTGTTTCCTTTAATTTGGCCTCAGGTGGTCTTCTCTGGCATGAAGAATGCTAACATCTTCCATTTGTTGGGTTTTAGTTCTATAAAGAGCTCAAAGATATTGTTAATGCGTATCCCTTGAGGTGGAACAAAGACCCCAAGTCTGCGCTATAGTTTCTTGTCTGCCCCTCCCTTGTCTCTGCACACCCTCCCTTCCCTGATTAGTAACTTCAAATCTGCCCTTTGGAACTCAGGGAGGGTCATGGAGGCTGGAGTCTCTTCCCTACAAACTAGAAACGGGGGACTCAGGAGCTACATGGGGTCCTGCTTGGTTTCAGTACCCTAGCTTCCACAGGCCACACCCTTGGTAGGATTAGGACACAGACCCAATAACAAACCAGGAATTCTCTGGCTCATTCCCACCAGCGAGACTACAGAACGCTGGCAACAAAGCCCTCATTTCTAGGGTTACATGCCTACCTGCTTCTCCCTCCCACTGTCTGCTGTGCCCCCAGCTCCTGAGGGGCTGTATGCAGCCCTGGCTGTGGGTAGGGTGCTCAGCTGTGCAGGACTGACGGGTATCCTGGGATGTGGGCCCTGCAGCGCTAAAACTCGAAAGTCCCAGGCAAACCAGGATGGGGTAACCCTAGGCTGCAGCCCCTGGGCCTGTCCCCTCTTTTAAGGTTATGTCCTCGGGCTGGCATTTGAGTGTGATGGTCCAGCTGTCCCCAGACCATCAGCCAGCTTGTGCCCTGCAACAATGCCCTCAGGGAGCCCGTCCCCTGACTGGACAAGCTGGAGTGTAAAGGTGGCCCTTGCTCCCCACTCCTTGGAGGTCCATCAACCTCCAGTCAGGCTCCAGGGTCCCTCCCAGTTCCCATGATGCTCCTCATGACCCCAGCTGGCCCTTCAGTACACCAGGTCACGTCACAGAGAACTGCTCATGAACGCTCATTCCTTTTCTTACAACAGCAACAAACTGGACTGTCTCCTGGCTTCACCCCTGCGGCCCATCCATCTTTTAACCATTTAACCATTAAGTGATTTTGCCATCAAGCCAGTGGGTGTGGGACTGCCGACCTCAGGGTTTGCTCTGTCCCATCTCCTAGGATGACCTGGGCTTTATACACAGGCCATGCCATCCTCCCTGAGGGACACTGGTGTCGCAGAAGTATCCGCTTCTCCCGGTGGACCAGAGCCCTGCCAGGCTCTTGGCAAAGACTGTTGTGTCCATCCTCGTCCTCACTTAGAGGCTCCAACCAGCCACCTCAGATTAGATTGGCCAAATGTCCCAGCCCCTTGTAACACAATGGAAAATAGGGTGATTTCTGGCTGGTCTGCCAGAGTTGTGGCTGATGAGTTGGGGCACGTTGGTTGGTGAAAGTAGGTGGGGATGGTACAGCGTATGTTGAAAGCTGGGCACGCTGAAAGCTTTCGTGAGCCCCAGGAAGCCCACATACTGTCAAGTATATTGAAATTTCCACATTAACTATAATTTTTTTTTGCCATAAAAATTTTGGAAAGGTTTTTTAAAATTATTTGACTGTGTGTAACTTTGTTTTGTGATTTCTCAGCAGTCATCCTGCATCTATAGGGATTCTTGTGAACTGAGAAAATCCATCTATTGTAATATAATTTGAAACTTGTTTACAAACATAATAACATTTTTTCTGAATTCCAAAATAATGAAGTTTATTTCATGTTATGTTTGATATCAGCTTACTTACATAACCTTGAAATTTTCTTTTCTTGGTTTTTAGCCAGTAATTGTTTTTCTCAGGTCACATATATTTTCTTAGATCCCTGAAAAACTCACCCACCTCTCATGCCAGAGTATAGAATAACTCAAAACGCCAAACTGCCTGCTAATCAGAAACTGTTGTGAGGCCAGCACTTCAAAATGGGCATGGAGTGGAAGGGGGAAAGGCTGTTTCCTCAGAGGCAGGGTGGGTCCACATGGAGGGCCGGCTCAGGGCTCAGCTTTCCTTGTGGGTGGAGAAGCAGGGCAGCACCCGTAGGGCTGACAGGATCGAGCAGCAGTCTCCCCCTATTCCAAGTGGCGTCCAGCTGTTAAAAGGAATGCATGAAGAGGCCATTCGATGGGCATTTTCTGAGTTTGGTAGGCTGCGGCCAGGCGAGAGAGTCTGACCCTTTGAGTGAGTCAGCCTCCGACCATCACCTGGGCCCTCCTTGCACACCTGTCCGCTCTCAACCCAGATCAAGCCTGGGCCCATTATGGTCAGAGCAGTGACAGCTGCCTCTGTGCAGGGTGCTGGGAGGGAGGGTACCTTAGGTTAATTTCCCCAAAGCGAACCCTGAGACACCAAGTGTAACAAATTTATCCGCAGCGCGTTCCCAGGAGGCACTGGGAAAGGAATGAGCGAAGCTTGATGGGAAATGGGAAGAAGCCAAGGAGGGTGGGATTTCAGACGTGGTCCCGAGGAGGGCGGCCCCCGCCTGACCCCTAGAAGATGCTGGAGGTAATTGTCTGGGTCCCCAGAGTGTGTCCCCAACCAAGGCAAGGGGCCTGGGCTTTTTTGCTCTTAAACCCCTCGGTCATTGCTACGGGCTTCACATCCCCACTGGATGTGTAATTTTCCAGGCGCTTTTGACTGTGTGTGGAGGCCGAGGACACCAGCTGCCCACCAAAGAGGAGCCACAGGGACAGGGGCAGGAAGCAACACCTGGACAATTGGCTGGATGGGTAGGTACCGTGGCACCCTGGCAGGGCGGCCACATTTAGCAGCTAAATATACAGAGCACGTGTTTATTTAACATATACCAAGTACTGTGCTATGTGTGTTTGTCAAAGATTATGTCATTTAATGTTCCCCTGTGGCCTTCGCCTGTGGGTGGGTGACCCCCAATATTTAGGCTAGAGCTTGGTGCTTGGAGCAAGAGCATTGCTGGCGGACCTCTTGACCCCAAGCTTTGCTGCCTGCTCACTTGTGGCCTTGCATGAGTTCCTTAGCCTCCCTAAGCCTCAGTTTCTTTATCTATAAAATGGGGGCAGGGGAAATAGTATCATGGAATTCAATTAAGGGGAGATAAATGAAGTGATGATTGTTCTGAGCTGAATAAAGTGCTTGGCGCATAGTAAATGTCCAGTGAATAAGAGATATGCTTATTGTGTGTTTAAAAAATTTTTTTTAAATAGCGTTTTGAATGTGAGGCAGGCTTATCTCACAGGAGAGTAAATGGTGATGGAAGTTTTGAGCAGTGAAGGAAAGGTAAGAAATAGTTCTTGCAGTGGTGAAAGAATAATTTTACATTTGTGATTGGTCGGTCATGGTGCTGGTCTGCCCAAAAATATTTTGCATGGAGGAGAGACAGGTAAGTAGGTTTATCCTGGGTGTGGACCTCCAGATGAATGTGATGGAGGGAGAGACACCTGCAGGGTCCTGATGAGGGTGAAGGTGGGCAAAGCTGATAGAGAAAGGAGGGGCATGTTAGTTGTTGAAATGGAGGTTTTCCTGTGGGCATGTTGGGGCGAGTTGGGAGGGGAGGGGAGACTGTGTGGCTGAGGGGAGGGAGAGGAGCAGAAGTGCTCTGGAGATTTTGAGGTTGGGGAACCCGGAAGCCAGGTGGGTTGTCTGCTTCAGACCTGGGGGTCCCGCCTCAACACTTTGTGTCTTCTTTTCACTCAGTATTTGTCAGGTCTTGGAAAGCAATTACTGATATCTCTTTTTTTTTTGTAAAAAAATTTGAAAGAGCTGTACCACCTGTCAACTGAAAAAAATGCACAACTTAAAAGCTGAGAATGATGTTTTAGTCTGTGGTCTTACTGAGGACTATAGTCTGGGAGACTGCCTCTCAGAAAGCTCTGAGGAACTGTTCCAAAGAGATAAGGGAGGGGCCGGGATATATAGGATGGAAAACAAAAACCAAAAAACACCTACATAGTCGAACATCAAAAGATTACTGTGAATCACAAAAAACAGACATCCCAAGTTAATTAATTTAATGCTTTTTTTATGTATGGGAAGATGCAATACTCTGGGCTTATTGTAATCATTCCTTTGGTACACATCTTAACTACCTAGGGCCAGGTTCCTGTTTTCTCCGTCCTGAATTTCTCTCTGGTAGGGGGCAGCTGCAGTGGCTGACGGCTTGATGGCCACAACATCCTTTGTTTACTGATGTGGCCGGTGACATTCTAAGTCCACACACCTTTGCTCATGATTCTCAAGCCTTTGCCTCTAGCCCAGGTATCTTTTCTGCCCCAGTCTCCTCTTTTCACCTGCTGCATATGCATTTCTGAAGCCAACTTGACTCTCCCCAATGCATTCTCTTCCCACTTGACTGCCTCTCCTCTCACATTTGGTAAAGCAGCTAGAGTGCCGGCTCCCTTACCTACCATATCTAATCAATTGATCACATACTAATGATCCTACCCCATTAAGACCCTCAACTATCCATTCCTTCCTCTTTGTATTCCTGACCCTGTCACTGTTCAAGTCTCTCCCAGAATTAGAGCCACAGCCTCTCCACTGCTCTCCTTGCCTCTGATTTCACATCCCACATTATACCCAAGCATTTCTTCCCCTTGAAGACAAAGTGGCCTTTTAACTCTTTGAGTTATATTCCTACCTAGTAAGCTTAGATTATGTTTGGGACAACAGTGGTGGAACATTTCCTAATCTCCTGATAAATTAAAACTCCCATCCATTGTGTGTCCTTTAATTGATGCCTAGTCTTCCTGAGGTATATTGGGAAGGAAAAGAAAACTTAGAAATTCAGGTTTTGTGTTCTTTCTTCGTACTTTCCATATCATTTTACTAATGCTAAATGCCATTTATTGAGTACTTACTATGGACCAGTCACTATGCGAAAGTTTTATGGGTCTTATTTTGTTTAAGCCTCAAAACAACTCTGTGAGGTAGTCTCAATTATTATTCTCATTAAAAAAAAAAAATAGAGCTAATGAGATGACATTGCCCAAGGTCATATCACTAGAAAGCGATGGAACTAGGATTCAATAAAATTCAGGTCTGTTTGAGAAAGTTGTGTTCTTAATACACTTAATGCCTCTATCGTCACAATAAATTTCAGTGTTTTGCAGGGTGGATTGGGAGCTTAATGTGAATTTAGTTCAAGAGTTTTATGGCTTCAGGTCTTACATTTAAGTCTTTAATTCATTTTGGGTTAATTTTTGTGTATGGTTTAAGATAGTGGTCTAGTTTAATTTTTTTGCATGTGGCTGTCCAGTTTTTTTCAGAACTATTTATTGAAGAGACTGTCCTTCCCCACTATATATTCTTGGTTCCTTTATCATAAATTAATGGACCATAAATTCATGGGCTTTTTTCTGGGCTCTCTATTCAATTCCATTGATCTATGTATCTATTTTTATACCAGCACCATATGGTTTTAACTACTATAACTTTGTAATGTAGCTTGAAATCAGGGGGCGTGATGTCTCTAGCTTTGTTGTACTTTCTCAAGATTGCTTTAGCTACTTGGGGTCTTTTGCGATTCCATACACATTTTAGGATTTTAGGTTTGTTCTATTTCTGTGAAAAATGCCACTGAAATTTTGATAGGGGTTGCATTGAATCTTAGGTAGCTTTGGTTAGTGTGGACATTTAAACAGTATTCTGCCAGTCCACAAGTACAGGATATCTTTTCATTTATTTGTGTCTTTTATCAATGTCTTATAGTTTTCAGTGTATAGTTCTTGCACCTCCTTGGTTAAATTTATTTCTAGGTATTTTATTCCTTTTTTTGAATATTAACTTTTTTAAGTTAATTTTTATTTTATATTGGAGTATAGTTGATTTACAATATTGTGTTAGTTTCAGGTGTACAACAAAGTGATTCAGTTATATATATATATATATATATATATATATATATATAT